>NW_027110685.1:410265-422178 GCF_000696795.3 Halyomorpha halys | reverse complement strand
AAATTTCGATAAAATAATATCGGAATATTGTTCTTATATACCATTCGATATTACAACAATAGAAAATATTGAAATAAATATGTAATTATCAAAATAAAATATCGATATTCTATTTTTAAATTTTCTTCAATAAAACAATTATATTTTAGATAATATTTTTTATGTTTATGATATGGTTGTCGTGGTGTTGCTTTTTTTCAGTTATTAAGAGTTTCTCATGTATTTTGTTAAGGTATGACATAATATAAGTCTTCCCATATCTTGCTATGGTATCATTTTATAATTATTATTACGTTAATTCGTTAAATTTTCGATATCGATATTTCGATATTTTAAAATATCGATATTTTAGGTCCGATATAATATCGATATCGATATTGCTATCCGATATCGATATCGATACCGATATCGATATTTTCCTTTCGATATCCCATCCCTACCTAGAGATATAATGTAGTTGTTATTTTATAGTATGTCATATGCACTTTTATACATCAATTCATTGTCCTTTCCGCCTTCAAATCCTGCCTGTTCAATAAGTTATTGTCCATTCAGTTCCAAGATAATAGAAATTTACCCTCTTTATTTGCAACAAAATTTAAAAATCTCTGTATTATATCATCAACTAACAAACTCGGTATAAGTAGTCTCGGATACCAGACAGGACTTATCCTCATAGAAATAGCCTTCGGGTATAAATGCAGAATTTTCAAAGAATCTTCTTCAAATATAACCAAATTCATTATTATTATCAATAAAAAATCACGCCGTTTTCCAATTTAAGACAATTTTTTAAATATTGCTCTTCTTAACCATCTTATTTAACTTTAACTGTCTACACTTCCCGTATTAAGTGAATGTTTCAAAAGTGTTTTGTTTTTTTTTCATGCCCTCCTGTTGTATTTGGTACGTACATATCGGAGGTATGCTATATGCATAGCTGGGTGTTAAGGCTACCTTTGCCTACCTTACCTTTGGTTACGATTGCCTATATTGTGATACAGAACCGTCGCTAAAAAGAGGTTTTAGTGGAGTGAGTTCACCGGGAAGGATTTCATTAAAATATTTTTTTTTTCTTATAATCTCCACTCCGTAATAAACGGCGCCATTGACTATTCCTTACTTTAACTTAAGATGCCTCCGGGTATTAAAAGACTAAACATCGTATTAGCTTAAATATACGTATATTTATGGTATTTGTTAGAATACACGAAGAGGGTTAGAAGAAAAAAAATAGTATGATTTATATTAGAGTTTAACTGAAAAGTTTTTTTTTTTTTTTATTTAATGTAATTATACAACTGTACAAAATAATACAATATGTTGTATGTTTCATGTACACTTGAAAATCTTGGGAAGGAACCACCCATTGGTGGTACTTCGAACATTAATTTAAATTAGATGGTTCCGTGGCCATCTTCTTTTCAGACGCCTCGGTGGATTATCAAGGATTGTTAACAATGAAAGAAACTGAAAAGTTAATACGATCTAATTTCGTGAAAGTGATTACGAACAGGTTTTTGAAGAGTGATTACATTGAAGTACAAATTAAAATGCTGTGAAAAAGACTTGAAATTTATTTAATTTTAAACTGGGGGTTGATCAGGCATTAGCGAACGGTTGCCAACAATCTACCTGATTGGGCAACTATGAAACTAATAACTAAAATTGCTATGGATACGATATTTAGTTATCAATGGTTCATTCATGAATAAGGGTTGTATACATGACAATTTCAGCTATTAGTTTCAGCAATATCTAATTTTTGCCCATCTCTGCACTCTAGTACCTAATTAAACCACTATCATAATAATTTAATTTTTTTTTTCCAATCATTTTACTTTGGATATTTATTTCACAGTAATGATTTAATGCACTTCTACTATCCCTATAATGTTACTTTAAACGGACATGTTCAAGAAATTATTAACAATGAATTATTATTTTTATTTTTTTTTTTAAATTATTTATTTATTGTAATTTACAACTGTACAAAAGAATACAATAAGTAAATATGTTGTATGTTTCATATACACTTAAAATCTTGGGAAGGAACCACCCATTGGTGGTACTTCAAACATTAATTTAAACTAGAAGGTCTCGTGGCCATCTTCTTTTCAGACGCCTCGGAGGATTATCAGGGATTGTTAAGGATGAAAGATTAAGAATTAATGGGTTAGGATGGTTAAGGAGTTTGGAATAAAAAGACGCATATCTGATTTGGGTCAAATCTGCAACGAATGGGATGTTAAGGTCTTTATGAATGAGTTTATTTGTGACGTAATAAGGAGCATCAAGTATTTTACGTAGGATTTTGGATTGTAACGATTGGATGCGGGAAGAATTTGATGGTTTGGTGGAGCCCCAGAGCTCAATTCCATATGTCCAAATTGGTCTGATTATTGTAGTGTATACTAATTTTTTGTAGTGAATGGGAAGTTTAGAGCGTTTGTCAAGTAAATGTTGTAGCAATCGGAATCTACGAGCAGTTTCTTGTCGTTTCAGTCTTGTGTGTGGATTCCAAGTAAGTCTCTTGAATTATTATTAACTAATAAATAAGTGTTAAAAGGGTTTAACTGTAGGTGGTAAAATACCGGTGCTTGGGTATGCTGAGGAATTGGTATTATTGGGTGAGTGCAAGGAAACTATAGAATTAAATACAACCGCGTTAATAAACACTAGTAAGAAACTAGGTCTTGAAATAAATACGGATAAAACAAAATATATATTTAGCAGTAGAAACACGAACGATTTCGGTGATATAGATATAGGAGGAAATACCTTTGAACTGGTAGATAGGTTTAAGTATTTAGGTTCTACAGTAACAAGAAACAACGAAATTGATGACGAAATAAAAGCGAGGTTGAAGAAATGCTTGTTATTTTTCAATTTCGAAACTGCTTAGCTCGCGCCTTCTATCGAAAAACTTAAAAATTATAATTTACAAAACTATTATCCTTCCCACTGTTCTTTATGGATGCGAGACATGGCCTCTTACACTAAGGGATGGCGGTGTTCTTAAAGTTTTGCGAATATAAAATATTCAGACCGAAAAAGGATGAATTAACGGGAGAATTCAGAAGGCTACACAACACAGAATTGAGAGAACTACACTTGGTAAATATAATTCAGGTTATAGCATTGCGGTGTATACGATGTTGTCAACTCAACGAGCGGATTCCTGTAGAAATTGAGTCTAGAGGGGCATTACCCTAAAATACTATAATAAAAATATTACTCCTACGAAAATAAACGTAATAAACTACTTTATAGCCCCATTAATTAGATTTAATTTGAGTGCTAATAGATATATGTACGTCAAATGGTTTTTGAGATATAGATTTTTTCAAAATAAATTCACTAACTACTGATCTTTCAGTACGTTACATATAACATTTTTATAAAATGTTGCTTTTTAAAAAAGTTATATCTCAAGAACTATTGAACGTAAATTGGGCTCCATTAGGGCTTACATTTTAGCAAATTTATTTTTCTTTAAATAATGTTCTCTTAGATTTTTTATTATTGTTGGTAGTTGTAAAGATATAGAGCTCGGAATAAGAAATTATTTTTAACGTTTTGAAACAGCTTTTTTATCCCCCCTATCTATACTTAGCAGACTCATCAGTTTTGAATAGTAATTATACATAGTTTTAATTAGAGTAATCAAAAACTGGGGTGAAATAACTACATTTTTTCTGTTCTTGGGCTCTTGCACTATAATGGTCGGGAGAACAATTTCAACTTAACACAGTATAGGAAAGCCTTTAGAAAGTTTTCCTTTGTTAAGGATACTTACTACTTTCACAATCTTTACTGATCAATTCATGACTTGTTCACTTTCTAAGGAGTAGTACTTTCCCGATAGCAGTGACATGCACTTTTCCAACAGAACGTTTTAAAAAATTTGTTCCTTACTATCTAAACACATCATTTTTTTATTATAAGATAAGTATAAAACACGTTCTTTATAAATGTGAGTAAGCAGTGTTCTTAAACACTTCTACACGTAAAGAAACCACATTGACTTTTTAAACGACAAATATTATAGAGTAATTTAATAAATTTTAGCAATGGAAATCTGTGGATTTGGCTTTCATAAAATAAATTCATTACAAAATATAAATCACCATGATTAAACAAAAACATTAAGTCCACTTTTTTAAATATATAATAATAAAAAATATCATGGTTTTATTTTATTAGTCTTTTTCTTCTCTTCTCTACCTTGAAAATTAATTGGTCTTTTTACTTCAATTCTTCATTTTATTAATTTTACATCAATAAACCCCCCGCCCCCCTCCCGCCCGCCGACGTTTCGGTCACTTCGTTCATTCTTCAGGAACCATTTATAAAAATAATTTCAAAGTTTATTGTAATTAGATCATTTCATATGAAATAGCTGTTTTTATTATTTCAGAAATTCAAAGTGGGATTAGTGAATTTTCGTTTTTTACAACGTTTATACAAACAGATTATAACAAGTCTTCATTCCTCTCTTTTAAGATAAAATTTACTATCATTACCATTTATTTTGTAGGTGTTAGTTGTTTATTATTATTTTTGTTGTGAAGTACCAATATTGCACACTGTTTAGGATGTCATCTAATATTATACATGATTATGAAAATAACACGTGATTTTAGAATAATTTTTTTTTATTAGTTTAATCTTGAAAACTTGACTGGCCAAGCTCCAAGAAACATAACCACGGCGTTCGAGGAAGGGCGTCGTATCGAACGGAGAATTCGCCGGTGGTTTCAAAACTTTTTAGCTGCTGACACAGTTTTCGATAAACAATCCAGAGGAAGACCTCGACCAGCAATATCGACAAAATACCGGCACTCGAGCCTGAACCAAATTTGCATCCAAAGCAATTAATTTATTTTTTATTTAAAATTTTTTTTTATAATTTTGTAAATATCTCTTCTCCCCCTCTATTATGTATATTACCATTTATTGTTTACCTAATTTCAATTTTTTTTTTTACAATGTTTACTTTAAAATTATTTTCATTATTGTGGCGTGCTAAACTGCCATCCCCACTCCTCCCAATACAAACGGATCTCTCCGACTTTGACTCCCGTCAAAACAGGTATGAATTCTGTCTCATCATTTGATTTTATTCTTTTCTTTTTTCATCTCTTAATTTGTACCTTCTTTAATATTTCTTCTCTTATTTTATCTCTTATCTATTTGTTACTATTACCCTTTTCATTTACTCTTTACAATCTTTAATTTTTCTTATTAAATTTTATTTTACGTTGTATACCCCTGTTATTTTCCACATATGTTTTTTCTTTTTTGTAACTATGTCAAGTGTTTGTATCTTTTTTTAGCCCTGACGAAGCCCTGCAACGTGGGGCGAAACGTTGGCTCAATAAAAACAGTATACCCATTTACTATTTGAGTTTTTTTTTACCGCACCCGGGCCATATTCCATTCATCAAAACAATTATTGATTTCTGGTGGCAGTCAATGACAGAAATAATACATTTCTCCTTTTTAGCATCTTACTGCAGTGATATTGACATAGTTCATCAAAAACTTGCCTTAATCGGAAGGGTCCTATACTCTTATACGACAACGCCAGACTTCGTGTTTCATGTTTTTCAAGGCATTATTAATAATTTAAAAAAAAATTATTTGTTGCTATAAAACTTGGTAAAGGAACTAAAATTGAAAGTCATAGCTGAAATATGTTTTTATAAAAAGAAGATGGTCCGAGTGTGGTCAAAGAAAAACTCAAATAGTGAAACCATTTTTATATTGATTCAACGTTTCACCCCACTTTGCAGGGCTTAAAAAAACACTAATTTTTCATTCAGAGCTCTATATTTTAAAAACTACCAACAACACTAGAAAATCGAAGATAACATTATTTAAAGAAGAGTAAATTTGCTGAAATATTAGCCCTAAAAGAGATGTTTACATCCAATAGTTCTCGAGATATAGCTTTTTAAAAAGCAAAAGTTCGTAAAAAACAATTGAAAGATTAGTAGTTAGTCAATGTATTTTAAGAAATCTTTATTTCAGGAACTATGTGACGCACTGATGTCTTTTAGCACTCAAATTAAAGCTAGTTTAATGGACTATAGAGAAGTTTATGACCTTCACCTTCGTAGGAATAGTAGTTTTCATGATATTTACTAAAATAAATTTATTTATAGTTGTTCGGACAATAAATTTGATTTATGAAAAACTTCATTTATTAATTCATAAATCGTTATTTATGTTTATCTTTGTAAGAGTAGTAGTTTTTGATATTTGACAAAATGAACTTACAAAATGTTAATTTATAGTTGTTCGTATAAAATGTTGGATTTAAAGAAAAAAAATCTCTAGATCCACAAGACAAATATGTCTACCAACATTGAAAATATGGGAAATTTAACTTACTATAAAGTATGACACTTATCTTCATAGGAGTAGTAGTTTTTATGATATTCACATATAAATATAATTTTGGAAAATGAAAATTTGTCCGAACAACCATAAATCAATTTATTTTAGCAAATTTCATGTAAACTTTATAGCTCATTAAACTAGCTTTAATTTGAGTGTTAATAGACATCTGGACGTCAAATGGTTTTTGAGATATGATTTTTTAAAAATAAGTTCACTAACTACTGATCTTTTAGTACGTCCCATACAACATTTTTATGAAATCTTGCTTTTTAAAAAGCTATATCTTGAAAACTATTTAACGTAAATAACTCTATTAGGACTCATATTTTAGCAAATTTACTCTTCTTTAAATGACGTGAAAAATTAGTTTTTTTTATCACTTTGAAACTGCCGCCATTTTTTATTCCCCCTACCTATACTTGGCAGACTCATCAATTTTGACTATTAATTATACATAGTTTTCATTAAAGTAATCAGAAATTAGGATGAGATAACTGCATTTTTTCTCCTCTTGGGCTCTTGTACTAGTACCTTTCAGAATCGAAGACTGAGCAGAAGTGAACTATTGACAGAATGTTATAGAGAAGTAGTTAGGATTGACGGTTAAAGTACATGGCGAAAATTCTGCTAATGCGCCAATCTACACCTAAAGTTTTTGCAAGTTCAAAACATTTTATTTATGTAAAGTAGTCAATCAGATTTCGGTGGAAAATGGACCGATATGGAATTTAATATTTTATCAAGAAGGGTAGAACCAGTTCTATTAGTCACAGTGAAAAAAAAGCGAATCTTTTGTTTCTCTACATATACCACCAAACACCAACTGTTCGAGTAATACTCGACCACAATTATTTTAACGTTTGGAAAACAAAATTTCATCAATTTCCACAATGCAATTTGGTCCACCTATCTTCTTGTTTATTTTATTTTCCATATCCAAGATACATAATTCACGCATGTAATTATTCCAGTCTATAACAGTTTTATCCGATAAATCAAGCTGCTTTTCACAAAATTTAACTAATATCACCAGCAGTATATGTATCTTAAAGCTGAACAAAATGGAATTCTGTTCAACTCAAACCAGGTGTCTTTATTAAGTCCGACTTGCTGATCACACTCTCTTAAATTACATTTCCAAAAGTTACGTTTACCAAAATATAGTTTCAAGCCGTGGGAATTGCTACAGTACGTTTTTTAGGTGAAATTTTTCACTCCTAGAAGAAGAAATTAAATTTTATCTTGTTCCGTTTTTACCAAATCCCAAATACGCATTTTCGTAGCACTAAAAAAATGGGGTGAAAAATCAGCAAACTTCAAAGCAACACGAAAACCAAAGATAACTTCGTGCGAGTACAAACAAGAAGATTGCTATGTGCAAACAATACGTAAGAATCGAAATTAGTTTTGAAGTAAACAGTACAGAAAATATTTTTAAAACAAGGCAAACATTAAAAGATAATATATATAATAGGGGGGGGGGAGAAATTATATATATACATGGATAGAATACAAAAAATAAATAAAGTTAAAACAATGGATACAATAAATATAATACGGTGAAGAAAAGACAATATACAAAATAAAGTGGAGTACAGAGGTTTGTAAATTATATAATAGAAGTAATTAATGTAAGCCTACTTAAGTTGGAAGTAACGTATGAATATAAATTAAAAATAAGATATATAAATATAAAAGAAAAAGAATGGATAGTAAATATAAAATATAAAGTAATAAAACTAAGTATGGGGTGATAATTTAAAAAATAAAACAAGATAAAAGTAATGAGAGGAATGTGAGCTAGTAACAGTTGTAATAACAAAAAAAAGATCTTTGAAATATGTTTTATATTGGAATGTGTTTTGAATGATAAAGGTACAATTGGGAGGGTGGAATTTTATAGAAGAAGAAGGGAATGAGATTTGCATTGGCTAGTTTAGAATATGCTACAAAACGTGGAGTTTTGTATTTGAAATGTGTTCTGAAATTATTTTATTGTCGAATGAAATGAATTATAAGAATACAATATTACAAACAAAAGAAGAAAGCTAACTTTAGCTCTTTGTACGATGACACATGGAGACAGATGCCTAGAATCGATTTTAGTACATAACTCGATAGCTAATTAGAGCAGCGACCTACGGCGGTAGAGTCCATTGTCTGAGGTAATTGCAGCCTCTTCACTGTCACCATAGCGACTGCCTCTCGCTCATGCTCTACGCCTCTCCTATCCTTCACTGCTCTTTACTATCTATATAGTATTATGTATATATAGTAATATATACTATACTAGTAAGATATATACATATACCGGTTCAGACTTACCTAATAGAAGTTTTTAGCGTATCACTTAACATTGTAAGCATAGGAACACCAGTGCTTGCTAACACAACATGTCATAAATGTCGCAACCACACAAGAGGAGATCATAACACAAAAAAAAATATTAGAAGGCAATCCTTCCAGCCGACTAACCCCCTTTTTAGTGACGGTCCTTTTCAATTTCAAAAGTGGCTACAATTTTTTTAAAAATTAGTCGCTTTTTTAATCATTGCTCGATCTATCTTAAGTCTCCTCTTCCCATTTTAAGCAAATATCTGAAAAGTGATATAGGACTGGCGCTAAAAAGGGATTTTAGTGGGGCGGGTTTGCTTGCGGTAGGATTACTTTCTAATATTCTTTCTTTTGAGGCCCATAGGTTTCATGATGAAAATAGGTTGAGGATAGCCTCTTTTCTGCATTGGTAATGCATTTGAAGAGAGGGAATTTGATACGAAAACTTTTTCTTTTGGAAAGGGTAAGTCTGTATTTTGTGTCAGTCTGATGGTGACGGGCCTCACCAGGTTTGTTGATTCAAATAATTTATATAGTTGTACTCAGTTGAGTCTGAGTTTGTTTGTGTGTGTCTGCCACCTTTGCGGCCGTCCTGTCAGTGTCAGTGTCCCAAATAATAGGTTCGTACAATACTGAAGGCTGTCAACAAATTTTATCTCCTCGATATAAATTCTTTCACAGTCGGTAGTTGGAATGTCTGCAACGCTGGACTCTGCACACTTCTGTATATCATTAATATGAGGTGGAGAGAAAGATCAGGAGAAGTTAGCAGGTGATTATATCTTTAAGACTTGGTCCTGACCTGCTTGATCTTCTTATTGCAGCGGCGAGCTAGTGTCAGGTGTCTGTCAAGGGTGACACCCAGACATACTATGCTGCCTGGTGATCTATTCTCGTACCCTCACACCTATAAGTCTATAGACTTTAGAGAGAGGACGGTTGTTCTTCAGGAAGGAGAAAGTAATATTTTCTCTATAATATACAAAATAAGCTAATTTTTTTTTTCAAAGCCCCTACTTGAAATAAAATTTTGTGTTTAACAGTCCCTGGATAGTGGGGTTTTGTATTTATCTGAAACGTTGTTACATTTTAAAACATGAATGTAGTGAATGATTATTGACTTTATTTGAGTTAACCTGTGTGATATTTAATGGTATTGGGGCATACCACTATTAGGAGTTAATGAACTTAAAAACTAGACCTAAATCTACAACTATTTACAATATGTACAGATTGTTCAAGTGACTATAATGCTGATTGTTGCCACTGCACTGGTGGAGGCGCAGGTTGCAACGTCTGAAATGGGGATTAAGGTTGATATTTCAACGAGTCCAGGAATTTAATATGCCTCCTCCTGATGAAGTCCGGGACTGTTGGGACATCCAATAATTTGTGAAGAGTAGGCGATTTTCCTTCTTCCGTACTGTGGTCCGTACAATCTTCCGTAGTATGGAATTTTGGAAATTTTGTATCATCATTGAGGTGGATGAACAAGGGAGCACCGTATAGGATCGCTAATAGTCTAATATTCTGTTTCAACCTTAAGATAAGTAATGTTACCACTGAGTGTGGGTGTAGCGGTTTTCAAGCTGAGTTCCAAGTTAAGCTACTTTTTCAATGTTGCTGGAATTAACTGAGTTAAGTCTCCTCTTCATGTTTTCAAGTAAATTTTTCAAAGGTCGACTATAGGATTGTCGATGAATAGGGGGTTTCGGTAGGGCGAATCAGCCGAAAAGGATTGCATTCTAATATTTTTGTGTCATATTCTCCTTCAAGAAATGTGTGATATGTCGAACTTTGACCAATACTTGCTATGAGTATCTGTTTCAAAGGTAAGATAAGTAAGGCTAAAACAGAGTATGAGAGAGTCAGCGGAACGGCCCGACTCTCACTTCACGTTCCATTAATTTCATGGCGCAGCCTTAGGCTTTAGCTAGACTATAACACCTTAGCTGGACTCATATCAACACCTTTTAATGCCACAAAGCAATCAAAGGGCGAAGACACAGTAAAGTATATATAATACATTCTATGTATTATATATGTATGAAGTACTAATTTTATTTTAATTAAGTACGAAAAAAAAGGCGGGAAATGTGTGTTTTTCGTGGTTTTGTTCTTTTTTTCAATTTTAGCCACTTTTTGAATATTCCTGGATTTTATTTATTATTATAATTAATTAAATAATTTGTTTTAAATAAAACTAGAATTGGTTTAGTATTGTTAAAAATATCACAATATATTCTTTAGAAGAATAAATACGTATGTAGAAGTAGAAACAAATATGGGAAAACATAAAAATCGCCATACTTATGCATAACATGAAATATTTCGGATTTTGGTGCTTTATGATTTCAGTGTACCAAACGGTAAAGGTCTTACTAATGTTCTCTATGTTTTTTTTAGCCTAATTTCAAAAAGTAGTTAGAGTAGGCAATATTTGGGGTGCTCACAATATTAGTTTTTATCTTGTAGGAAGATAGTTCGGGTGGCAGTCAATAAGAGTATCAAAGTAGTAAGAGAAAACTATTTGTTAACCAACGTTTCGGCCCACTTAGGCCTTCATCAGGGCTGTCAGAATGAAACAGAACGTATGACTCAAATCTGATAGCTCTGACAGAAGCCCTGCAAAGTAACACGAAACGTTGGTTAACAATAAATAGTTTTCTTTTACCATTTTGAAACTTCTTTATTACGGAATTATTTTAAATTATTATTAAATTATTGGCCACTCGGAATATCTTCCTAGTATCTACTTCATACGGTCAACTGACTTCTTCTATTATTTTTTTTATGTGAAATTAATTTTTAAGGACTTTTTTTAGAGTGCTACCAATGGGTAGTTTCTCTACACGCCTGTAACACCCCAATTTAACATAGATCAGATTTACTAAATGTATTATAATGTACAGTTGTAAATAGCAATAAATAAATATTAAAAAAAAAAAGAACTTTTAACTAGCAAATTTATTTAAAACAGTCCTCAAAAGTGCTTTGAAATCGCCACAGTATAAAAGTGATGAATTTTCATCTTTTTTACCTGTTGATAAAATCGAACAGTAATTATTATAGACTAATGAGAGACATATCTACTATCTCATTCAGTCTTGAATATCGTAAAACAACAACAAAAATTTAAAAACCCAGGTGACAAATTATGATTATTAAATA
>NW_027110685.1:407675-410215 GCF_000696795.3 Halyomorpha halys | reverse complement strand
AAATAATTTCTATTTATTAAATATAGGATGAAAATAAACATTCAGAATGCCACCCACCATACTAAAAATTATCTAGTCACTACAAATAACTAAATTGAGAAAACGCGTTAGAATAAATAATTTGCAAATTTGAATATCAGAGATAATATTAACGACCAGTCAAGGTTACAAAAAAGGGTGAGAATGGAAATAACACTAATGAATAATCATTTTCTCTACTGAAAGCAGAACTAATTTGTATCTTGTCAGCTGGTTTTTACTAATTCAGAAGGCTGTAAGAAACCCATTAGGTGCATAAAAAGAATTTTTATAAAGATTCAAGCTGATAAAAATCAGTTTTATACTTTTCTGACGGTAATAAAAATAAAAATGGAATGTGGAAAAAAATAAGATCTAATGTGTAAACGTCCAATGAACGAGTTTCAATGTTCCATTTTATACTTGTCATTTTAATTATTCACTGATTTATTTGTCAGGATGCCTTATGAATCTTGTTAAGAGAAATTACAGAAATGGTAATAATTAAGTTGAAGTAATTATAGTATTTTTCTCATCGACTTTTTATCAATAGAAACATAATGGCGGAGGAAGGCAGACGATTTTTTATTTTCACTTATCTAGATTTGAAATATAATTAGTAAAAAGAAATAGCGGGATCGTGAAAATTGATTCGACGAAATTACACGTTTTATGGTTCTTTGAGTCTCGCAAAATGGTTACCCACATACCATGTTATGGTATTTCTTTACGAGACTAAAATTACAAGGCATGGGATGTTACGGCGATGGATTCATGATAGGTTTTAACCAGTTTTCCAACTTTCTGAAAAATGTTTATCCTATAAAAAAAAAAGTTAACATTCTTTTTCAATACAGTCCGTAAAAAAGGAACGTAAATAATATATAAAATGATATTTTAAAATAAATTAGATACCTTCCCTTTCCTCGGTCGAATAATCATTTCAAAAAACAACTACATGAAACACCCTATTCAGTTGTGTTCCAACGCAAGCCAAAACTATCATTATGTTGTATTCCAAAACTATCATAAACTTTTATTCTTAATATAATCAAATTGTGTTCCAACACAAGCAAACAATCATCTGGCGGCCAAACTGGTGGGCGCATGCGTGGAATAGAAATGGAACGGAACATCGGTACTCCGCATGCGCCCATCATGATGGTTTTGCCTCGTGTTGGAACAAGCCTACTATTTATTCATTATTCATAACTCCAGGTATGAACAAGAGCATTGCTGATATCCTCACTTGTAAAAGTGTAAAGAGCACGTATTTTTTTATAGCAAAAGACAGATGTGGCCGAACAAAGCTTACTGTAAGTGGCATATTTTATCTTTGCAGTTATATCGTAAAATGGAATCCATAAACTTTTGATATCTTTTCTATAAATGCAATATTCTAGTTAATATATACGGATATCAATTGTGTACATGAGCATGTTATTATATTCGATATCTTAGGTAAGTCAGTACCACGATACGCCATTACCTTTGAGTTTGAACCCCCCCCCCTTGTGTTGAAATTATTTTCCCAAATTTTGTACGGCCTCCAACCATATCCGATCCATTCCTCTATCAGGCCTAGTTCCATCTAAGATTCTACTATTCCATTGTCCTAGGTTTTCCTTGATCTACCTCGTTCTTTTCTACTACCTATTTCTCTCTAGGCGATCTTCCTTTAGTCGTTCTTTTCAACTTTGCCATCTTTTATATTACTGTTAAATTTCTTATTTCAACTATTCTGTTTATTTCCTCGTCAGCAGTACTCCATTTCTTACCCTGATACCTTATATACGTTAGAGAGAGGAGGCTTGGTCATCTGGAAGAAAAAATAATATTTTCTCTATAATATACAAAATAAGCTAATAGTCTAATATTCCGTTTCAACCTTAAGGAAAGCAATGTTTACCACTGAGTACGGGAATGGTGGTTTTCAAACTGATTTCCAATTTAAGCTATTTTTTCAATATTGCTGGATTTAATTAAGTTAAATCTCCTTTTCACGTTTTAAGTATTTCAAAGGTCGGCAATAGAACTATCAATAAATAGGGGGTTTTGGTAGGGCGGATCAGCCGGAAAGGATTGCATTCTAATATTTTTGTGCCATATTATATATAGTTCCATCTAGGATTCTATTCATTTACAATTTTTTAGACAATGTTAAGGAATGTGAATACCGAGCTAAATTTTCTATTTCATTGTCCTACGTTTTCCTTGACCTACCTCGTTCTTTTCTTCTATCTATTATAACCTCAAATTTTGACTTATCCTTAGTTATATGTTTATCGTTTATTGCCCACGCTCAGCGGAGAAGGGGGTGAGTTAAAGGAAAATAATAAAAAAAAAATACTGGAAGATTGTTGATTGACCGTGTGAATAGATGAAAGGAATGTAGTCCGGGTGGGGTCAAGAAAAACTCAAATAGTAGAATTATACTATTTTATTGAGCCAACGTTTCGCCCCACGTTGCAGGGCTTCGTCAGGGCTAAAAAAGATACAAACACATAGTTACAAAAGGAAAA
>NW_027110685.1:397783-406205 GCF_000696795.3 Halyomorpha halys | reverse complement strand
GATCATACAAATAATGGAAACTTTTGTAATAGATTGTCCCTGAAGATGGCCGAATTGGCTGAAACGTTGGACATGTGAATGAAATAAATGTTTTGAGACTATAATTTTGGATAGTGTTTTTGAATTATTTAGTAAACTATATTTACATTATTATTCTCTTATCCAGGACATGCTGAAGAAACGTCACTGCACTATCTACCGTACATTGAAGTAGAACACCATAATTTTGAAAAAGAAAACATATAAGATTACATTTCTCATATGGTGATATTCCGGTTCAAACAGTCAAGACAGAGGGCCTTTAAACTATTACCACTTCACATTGAACAATCGTAACGAGTTCCGAAATCAAACTGTCACCTTCACAAAACCAAAACCCACTCGTCTGAACATTCGTGTTAAAAATCAAAACTGTCGCCTTCACCAAAAAAAACCGTGCCCGTGTAGGCCTCACGACATATTTCCGTGACAACGTATACTCTATGCTAATCCTCTTACCCCCACCACCTCACTCTTACCCATCCCCACCACTACCTTCTCCGTTACGGGACACTTTTGCCTGCATGACTCTCAGCATCTATAATCCTCTTACCCCCACTACTACACTACTAATTACCTCCCCCACAATCTACTTCCGTTACGGGACACTTTTTCTAACATGGCATCCCGCAAAATGATTTATAAGACGTTGTCACGTCAAAAAACAAAACCCACTCCTCTAAAACATATCGCTCGTGTTTTGTTTTCACCATGGCAACCGTAACACCTCTTGTCTACACAGATCTAGCCAGTGTTTTTATTTCACCATGACAACCGTAACACCTCTTGTCTACACAGATCTAGCCAGTGTTTTTATTTCACCATGGCAACCGTAACACCTCTTGTCTACACAGATCTAGCCAGTGTTTTTATTTCACCATGACAACCGTATCACTATTTCTCCCTAGATGATCTTCCTTTAGTCATTATTTTCAACTTTGCCATCTTTTATATTACTGTTAAATTTCTCATTTCAACCATTCTGTTGATTTCCTCATCAAATTTCCTGATCAGTACTCCATTTCTGTAGTCACAAATTTTTTTCCTTTGATTATCTTTTAAGGCCCTGGTATTTGCTTCTTGGTATTTGCTTGGTATATACTTTTTAAATATATCTATTTATAATAATATCTATTGATATTACATTTATACCATCTAAAATTCTTCTTTTCATTTCCACATCGTAGGAACAATTTAATTCAATAATGGAGTCACGATATTTAAAATGTCCGACTATTTTCAGCGGTTTTCATCATCAATTCTACTTCATCATTACTAGATGACATGGATGAATTATTTGGATTGGCCTAAATTTGTGACCGACCTATCGATTATCGAAATGGTCAATCCATTCGTTTGCGCTGAGTTAGTATTGTTTTATAATTCCTAACAGTTAAATATTTGAGCTCTTCATGTTTTGATTAGTAAAATGATTTCTCCAAACTTTGGAATCTATTATGAACTCTAGTTTAAGATTATATGTTTTAAGAATCAATTAAATACAATTCAAATGTTGTCCATTAACTATACCGGATTATTTTTAGTTTAACTTAACACAAATGTACATTTAACAGAAATTATATGTCAGAGTAATTAAATTAAAAATTCTAGAACGGAAGCTAAATTTATTGGTTATGAAGTACCACGTCCTGTAATTAAGTTGACTGTAAAGTGATATAATGTTAGATGACATATTCTATCCAAACCCATCGAGGTATTAGTTACAAAGGAACCACAACAAGCGATAGTATCAGCAAAGCATATGATCGATTAGGGGAAGCCGACCAGCGAGGTTTCCATATTGTCCAGATCAGTAGATGCTAACATAGAGATAGATATCAAAGAGGCATTGTGGCCGACGATAGCTATCTCTTTGGGCAGGTGGCGAGCGGTGGGCACCTGCTTAGCAATTAGCTCTCTCTTTAGCACTGCCTCCTTGATATATCGCCCTCCATCTTGTTCTATCATGAGGCAAATTGATTTCTTAATCAGGCTCCTCAAAATTGAATTTATTGTTTCTCGTGCCGAGTGGTCTTGATATATGGCCTCCTCTGCTAACTGTATATTTAACCGGGCAGCTGACCCAACACTCCAGGTAGCCCTACTGTTATAAGGTAGGAGTGAGAATTCCTTTTAAATTCATAGTTACTTCTATCACCTCAGTATGATTTTTAAAAAAACAAAACTGCAGACTGTATTTATTTTATTTTTTCAACATCTCACAATAATAATAAAAACAATAACAAGACAGGTGATTGCTACTCGATCATACTGAAGGACAATACAATATGCGACAAATGTCGGTTATGCTCAGAGCAGTTGAAATCAATACAGCATATCACAGGCGGATATGTAGTGCTAGCGAGTACCATAATAATGTAGCGAAAATTTTCCATCAGGTCATAGCAAAGATAATTAACCTATTGGATGTAAGGACACCAGATTATAAATATAATCCAAGTAGCATACTTCATTAATAATATTAATATAATTCTTATTCGAAGAACCTAATTACTCAAAACTCTCTACCTATTCAAATGTATGTCCTCATATATCTAAGCCCAAATTTTTGCTGTTTCTGCTGCTAACCCTATTTTTTTCCCCGTATTTATTTCTAGACCTAGTTCTTATTAGTTTTTATCGATGTAGTTTTCAATCAACTTCTCAACTTCAACTAAAACTTCCAAATCATCAGCATACCCAGGTAAGGATATTTTACCACCCAGAGTTAAACCATTTAATACCTTTAGAGTGACTGTAAAGCAATCTACTATATAAGATCATAAGTACTTAAACCTCTTAATTTGTTCAAAGGTATTTCCTTCCATAGAGAAACACTTAATTCATAAAACCATGGCGCCCAACTTCGTTGGGCTGCATACCAAATATAGTTAGACAATTGCTTATTACTCTTATATTACATAGGCATAGTCACTAAATATTAAAATGCATAATTGTAAAACAATTTTTTTTTTTCCTACTATTTTATTTTTTTAATCTTTTTCTTTTTCTATATTTTCATTTATTTTTATATTATTCATTTTTCCATTTTATTATTATGAGTTGATAGTTGACGGTGGATGACGTACGAGGAGAAGATGGTTGGAGGTGCGATCAAAATGAAACACAAATAAGTTGGTGTAACCTATTTAATTGTGCCAACGTTTCGGCCTTCTTCAGGGCTAAGAACAGAACAAGAGAACAACCACAATAAGTATAGAAAATAAAAAAGAAGAAAATATAAACAGAATGACATAAAATGAATAATTTTACAGAATAGAATTAATAAAATGAAGTGATGAGAGTAGTAAGAAATAAAATGTATACATAGGTAATTGAAAAAGTGGGTAAAATAGCATAATTAAGGAAATAAAATAAAAGTGAAGTTATATAATGTAAAGAAGTATGAACATATTAGTTATTAATAATTTAAAAATTGAAATATGGAAAGAAAAAGAAAATTGAGAGAAAGAAAATATATGTAACCATAATAATTGATAAAGATGCAAAATATAAGTAAAGTTTAACAAAATAACTGAATAGAAGAAAAAAAATTAAATGGTAAAACTTTTTACCATCCCTTCTTTTCTCCATTTTCCTTACGTACATTATTAGTTATGTTCACTATATTATTATTGTTGTTTTCAAAAATGTTTTTTCTTTATGTCATTCTGTTTATATTTTCTTCTTTTTTATTTTGTATATTTATTGTGGTTGTTACCTTGTTCTGTTCTTAGCCCTAAAGAAGGCCGAAACGTTGGCACAATTAAATAGGTTACACCAACTTATTTGTGTTTCATTTTAACCGCACCTCCAACCATCTTTTCCTCGTACTTCCATTTTATTATTTATCTATATATCTAACTCCAATTCTCTCTAATAAATAGTAAAACTTTTAAATTAAAAAAAAATATACATACATAAAAACCCTACATGGTTATTCTGTAATTCTATGATTTTCATTAAACTCTATAGAAGTACTCAGCATACAAAGAGGGGAAAAAATTAACTATACTTGAAACTAACAGCTGAAATTGCCATGGATACGACCCTTATTCGTGAATGGGCCATTAATAAATAAATATCGTATCCATGACAATTTTAGCTATTAGTTTCAACTGCAGCAAATTTTTCCCAACTCAGTTAACATACATGCATAAAAATAAATATAAAAAGTAATTGATAGAAATTAAAAATTAAAATCTGTACCGCTAAAACTCATGAAAGGTCAGGGGTTCAGTACTTTGTAAAGAAGTACTGTTGCTAAACAACGGTTGTGCAAGGAGGTGGTTTGGTCAGAATCACGCTCGACCGCCAGATTTTCACCCAATGAGGGTACCCAATTTAAGAGGCTGAAGGGCTCCAGAACCCACAGGAGTTGACTCACGGCTACAGTGTAACAGAAAACAATTTTTTTGTCCAGCCGGATTCGAACTCGGGTCCTTTGGAATTAGTAGCCATCCGCTTTACCCCGTGGCTACCGCGCTTCCAAATGATACAAATAATAAATATATACATTTAAAAAGTAATAAATATAAAGTAATATATATATATATATAAATAATCTGTGCCACATACGCATGCCCTTCATTGAGACCTCACTATCCTCACCTGTTACTATGCATGTGATGGTGGATGATTCCCGGGAAGTCCAGGATTATATTTCAGGAAATTATATAACACCGAATTTATTGCCATTTCTGCTGTTAAACATATATTTTTTTCTATACATATTTATCTCGAAATCTAGTTATTTTAATCCTATAAACCTTTTTTAATTCATTCATGTTTTAATGTCTTAAGTCCTGCTTTGACTAATTACATTGTTATTCTATAGAGACGAGCAGAAGCCAATATTTTTTTAGTGAAACATCAAACATCACACCCTGCCCTGACAGTTGTCCCAGTAGCTCTGACTTGAGCAGTGACTAAGGGAGGCAGTTGTTACACGAAATACAATTGTCCTGATCCAAATCCTTCTTGTTCTTCCTCTAATCCCCGATCCTGACCAGCTGTCGCTGTATACCCTCGCCCGCATACCTTCCTAGGGGGAGGGGGGAGATGTAGGGGCCCAATCGCACCAGCTTCAGTGTTCTTTAATGACTGTCTGTGCCTCTGGAGTGTGCCTCATCTTGAAGAGCATCAAGTAGAGGAGATCTGTCAGGTGTATGGTGGTGTCATTGTTGGTTCAAGTATCTTCATGGCGATTAACAGTCTTCATTCGCCCTGTCAAGGGCATGAAATCAATTTGTTCAATTCTTCTAGGGTCAGGGCACAGTTCCATGGAAAATAAAAAAGCAGTACAGGAGTCCGATGCATAAAATTCAGTCCAGCAAACATAAATAAATACAAACAAATAGTTTTTAGCACACTTGGTGGTCCTAAAACTCTTACGAATTAGAAAATTAATTTAATAAAATAACAAATTCATTTCTCCTATAATAAACGGTATATTCTAGCTAAAAAGTTGTTGTTATTGTATAAAACATTATTGAAGTCTGCTTCGTATGAGTACAACCTATTGATTTGGTCAAGTAATATGTCGAAAACAAAAAAACTAATTTTTATTTTCAAATTATTCAAAAATTGAGGGATTAATATTTAAAACGTTTGTACTTGAATTGATTTTCTAATAGCTCAAAAACTATATATCTCCCTCAAAATTACTTCTGCTCATTTGAAAGATAATCAAAATCTCTATCATAGAACATAAACTATTAGATCGTTTCATATCAAATGTAAGTTCCTAGGAAAAATTTAGTAAAAACCTAAGAGTAAGATTTTTTTCTTTTTTTTATAATTTATTTATTGTTATTTAAAACTGTATAAAAATATATACAAGTAAATTTCGTATAGGTGACATAGTCATATGATACAAACATGTGGAGAATCTACCCATTGATAGAACTCCAATAACATTTCTAGGGGAGAAGGTCTCGAGACTATCTTCTTTTCAGACGCCTAGGAGGATTATAAGGTAATGAAGGAGAAGCCAGGTTAGAAACAAGTGGGTTTGGGAAGTTGGGAAGTTTATCATAGAAGGATTGGTATCTGGTTCTGGCCAAATCGGCAACATATGCGACATTGAGGTCCTGATGGATGACTTAATTCGTGACAAAGTAAGAAACATTAAGGATTGGATTCGGGAGGAATTTGATGGTTTAGTGGAGCCCCTAAGCTCAACTCCGTATGTCCAGATAGGCCTTATAATAGTCATGTAGATCAGTCTTTAGTAATGGATTGGCAATTTAGACCGTTTGTCTAGTAAATGTTGTAATAGTCGAAATCGACGAGCAGTTTCCTGTCTTTTCAGTCTTCTTTGAGGATTCCATGTCAGTCCTTTGTCGAGACGTAGTCCTAAGTAACGGATCTGTTCGACAGGAATAAGTTGTTTGGATTTAAATTTGGTTTTTAGGACTACATCTCGACAAACGACTGACATGGAATCGTCACACAAGACTAAAAAGACAAGAAACTGCTCGTCGATTCCGACTATTGTAACATTTAGTAGACAAACGGTCTAAATTTCCAATTCATTACAAAAGACTGATCTACATGACTATTATAAGGCCTATCTGGACATACGGAGTTGAGCTTTGGGGCTCCACTAAACCATCAAATTCCTCGCGAATCCAATCCTTACAGTCCAAAATCTTTCGTAAAATTCTTAATGCTCCTTATTTTGTCACAAATCAAGTCATCCATCAGGACCTCAATATTCCATATGTTGCCGATTTGGCCAGAACCAGATACCGTTCCTTCCATAATAAACTTCTCAACCACCCAAATCCACTTGTTTCTAACCTGGCTTCTCCTTCATTACCTAATAATCCTCCTAGGCGTCTGAAAAGAAGATGGCCTCGAGATCTTCTCCTCTAGAAATGTTATTGGAGTTCTATCAGTGGGTAGATTCTCCACATGTTTTTATCATGTTACTATGTCACCTACAGCAAATTTACTTGTTGTATATATGTGTATACAGTTGTAAATATCAATAAATAAATTATTAAAAAAAAAAAAAAATTTGGTTTTGGCATGAGTCCCGATCTTTCGTCGATATTTAACCACTGACCTGACTGACGCCTGTTGTCATGTACAATGACTTGATAATAATGTCATACGATATCATTTTTTTCCCAGTAAGCAATGAAACACATGTTTCCTCACGCTGCTTCTACTCATTAATTCCATAACGTACCAATAAATCTAGTTTTTTTTACATTCGTAAGGTGTCAAGAACCTGTTGATACATTTGTATTCAGTTGTTCAATTGTTCGGTTGTAATGCAATCCTCATACCTACGCTTCGGTGTAACCCTCGGTCGTTTACCTGTCGGATCAGTGTTTATAAACATTCTAGGGATCTACTCGTTACAAAGCCTTACACATTCATCTTATACGCCGCAATGCTATAACCTGAATTACATATACCAGGTACAGTTACTTTAATTCAGTATTGAGTAGCCTTCTAAATTCTCTCGTTAATTCAACCTTTCATACCGGTGCGAGTATTTTACGTAATAATTTATTTTCAAAAGCCTTACGGCGCTGTTCTTACCTTAGTGTAAGAAGGTTCCGCATTCATAAAAAAACAGTAGGCAGGATGATACTTTTCTAAATTCTAACTTTTAAGTTTTTAAATAATAATGCCCATTTGGACGTACGAAGTTGAGCTTTGGGGCTTCATTAAACCTTCGAATTCCTCTCGTATCCAATCCTTATAATCCAAAATCCTTCGTAAAATCCTCAATGCTCCTTATTTTGTTACTAATAAAACCATCCATAAAGACCTAAATGTTCCTTATGTAATGGATCTAGCCCGAACCAGATATCATTCCTTTCATTATAAGCTCCCTAACCCCCAAAACCACTAGTTTCTAACCTTGCTTCCTCTTCCATTCCTGGCAATCCTCCGAGGGGCCTGAAAAGAAGATGGCCTCGTGAAGCTAAAATATTTTTAGAGTTCTACTACTGGGTAGTTTCTCTACATGCTGTATCATATCATTATTATCTTACTTCAAATTTGCTTTTTGTATTTTATATACAGTTGTAAATGTCAATAAATAAACGTTTTTAAATAAAAGAAACAAGCTAAGCAATATCGAATATATTGCAATGCAATATTTTTCTAGTTAACGTAGAACTTAAATACTTAAAACTATTTACCTATTCTGATGCATTTCCTTCTATATCTATATCACCGGAATGGCTTACATTTCAACTGCTAACCATATTTTTTCTATTATCCGTGTTTATTTCAAAAACTTATTGGAACTTTTTTTTTTTTTTTTATTTATTGATAGATATTACAATCTGCCACACAGTTGTGGGCAATAGGTAATACTGATGAATGATCTCATACATACTAAAATAAAAAAATAAAT
>NW_027110685.1:389417-397703 GCF_000696795.3 Halyomorpha halys | reverse complement strand
ACAAGATGAACATAATCAAACTATCTGTATGAAAAATAAATAAATAAAATAACATAATAATATATACAATATTTACACAATCGACCTGAGGATCCCTGAGCCCACTCTATCTCCACGTGTGAGGGGTAGAGCAGAGCTCAAAAGATCCCAGAGCATCCCTCTCGCCGCATCACTGGTAAAGAGCAAGTGCGCTAAAGCCACAAACATCCAACTTGAGTGGAGAATCTGACCATTGCCAGAACTCCACCATATTGGAACTGAAGCCCAGACCGCTGCAGAACATTCTGTTATGAATTCAGTAGTTGTAAATTCAAATTATTGACATAACTATTTTTTTCTCTTCATCCTTTTTTTAAAATTACCTTGTTTTTTTTTTCCTGTTAGAGGGCAATAGTTTGGTCTACGAATGTTATTTTTGTTATTAACTTTACTTTTCTCTCTTATCAAGAATTATTATTTCTATCTATTTATTTAACAACAATTTATTTTTATAACGTTGTATCTAGTTAGGGTGTCTTTTGTACGAGACTATACCTTCCCTCCCCTATAGCAAACTGTTTTTAAAAAAAAAATGTGACTGTTAAAACAATCATGTAAGGCCGATCTGTTATTAGATAAAAATAAAATTTCGTTGTACAACTAAAATTCGCTTTAAAAATGTAGTTGTTAACAAACTATGATAGACAGTTGGACTACGCTCTTCCACACCCTCGCTTTTTAAACAAGTATAGCGACAATGGTGGATATAGAGACAGACAGACGGACAGGCTCTGATGAAATGGGATTTGGGAATCTCAAAGGCCCTCATGCATATGCAGCTCGCGATGGGGTGCAATCAGCACGGCTTTGCATTTTATATTTTTTCCAGCCCCCCCCCCCACTCCACCCCAAGTTGGGATCAAAGCGGTCATTACCACCCTCCAATCATCAGATCACTTCTTTGTGGTCTGTAAGTCTCTGCAAAAAGAGGAGTCGTCTTAGGTCCCGTTCAGAAAATTCTGGATTATATTCCCGACACCAGTCCGTTCTGATAAAATTCTGATTGCCATATTTTTATTATTACAGTATTAACATCATCTATAGGAAACCTCTCTCCAACGAACACTCCTCGCGATGACAACTTTCCAAGAGCCCAAGAGAAGATAAAATAAGTTATTTCAACTCCTATGTATGATGACTATAATGAAAAATATATACGAGCCAGCAAGTCGATGTTGGGTCGATCGTCGTTAGCTTCCAATGTCTGTGGTGGAATTCAGTGTACCATGAACTTCGAAGCGATTGTAGAAGACAAAACTTCCTAGCAATATTTTAATATATTCTGGGAATTTGCAAAGGTCATAAATTCCTAGAATTCTGACAACCTGACACTGCCCATATAGCGGAATATATTTTGACTTGCGTATTCACTTGTCACCGGACACGACGCGTGGACTCATTATTATTATCTTTGTCAGGATATAAACCTAGTTATGATTCCTTCATTAGAGAAACTCAGGCTTCCCATTAATGTTAAGGCGACAAAGTAAATTCTAAATCAGTCAATAAATTTTTTAGCTACTTTGAATTCATAAATCATGTTAATAATTGTCCTATGTTCTTTCTATTCTCCTGAAGTTAGTTTTTTAGCCCTTTAAATAATTATTGTTGTTTTTACGTAGGTACGTAAGTACGTAGATAAGCCGTATATCTACATTTCAGTGCGAGGTATACTCAGCGACCTATTGACAGATTAGCAAAAAGTAAGTCATATTATTCTTTCATGATAAATTTTCCAGGCACAAAAAAAAACAAAAACGCAATATTGAAATCATATTATCAGTCTTACTGTGCATTTTTATAACAACTTTTTCATATTTACCAAAAAATGGTACAACAACTTATACATTGAAAAATTAAATTTCATTTAAAGTAAGTAAAAATCTATTTTGAACAAGTGTCGAAAAATCGATTTTTTAGGTACCGCATGAACGGAATTCTGCTATCAAAAGTTGGCTATGAAATTTATTTTCTTCATGATCCTATATTTCGAAAAATCAATAAGTGATTTAAAAAATAAAAAATAGTTTTGAACTTATATTTTTCTTATCTACCTATACCTCTCTGGAATGCAACTTATATTGAAACATAGTATGCATTTCACAATAGAACAAGAGTCCCAGAGGAGAAAAAAGGCAGTTATTTCACCCCAATTTTAGATTACTTTAATGAAAACTATGTATAATTAATAGTGAAAATTGATGAGTCTGCCAAGTATAGGTAGAGGGAATAAAAAATGGCTGCTATTTCAAAGCGACAAACAAAACTAATTTTTCATTTGGAGCTGTATATCTTAAAAAGTACAACACAAGAAAACTTAAGAGAACGTCGTTTAAAGAAGAGTAAATTTGCTAAAATATGAGCCCTAATAGAGCTATTTACGTTAAATAGTTTTCGAGATATAGCTTTTTAAAAAGCAACATTTCATAAAACTTTGTTTGGGGTGTACTGATCAGTAGTTTAGAATAGAAAAATTTATATCTCAAAAACCATTTGACGTACAGATGTCTATTAGCACTCAAATTAAAGCTAGTTTAATGAGCTATAAAGTAGTTTATTTTCAGAGTAATAGTTTACATGAAATTTCTAAAATAAATTGATTTATAGTTGTTCGGGAAAATTTTCATTTGCCAAATTCATATTCATATGTGCATATCATAAAAACTACTACCCCTACGAATATGTGTCATAAACTACTTTATAATAAGTTAAATTTCCTTTATTTTGAGTGTTGACAGACATATATGCGTCTGATGGATCTAGAGATATATTTTTTCAAAAATCCAATATTCTATACGAACAACTAGAAATTAACATATTGTGAGTTTATTTTGCCAAATATAAAAAAAACTACTACTCCTACAAAGATAAACAAGTAACTATTTTGTAGTAAATTTAACTAGCTTTAATTTGAGCGCTGGCAGACATCTGTACGTCCAATGGTTTCTGAAATGATGTTTTTCATAAATCAAACTTATTGTCCGAACAACTATAAATCAATTTATTTTAGTAAATATTATGAAAACTACTATTCCTACGAAAGTAAAGTTCATAAACTTCTTTATAGTCCATTAAACTAGCTTTAATTTGAGTATAGTAAAAGAAAACTATTTATTGTTAACCAACCTTTCGCCCCACTTTGCAGGGCTTCATCAGGGCTGTCAGATTGAAACGTCCGCCACAATTAACCAACTTCAGTTGGTAGCAGAGCTTCATTCTTATCAACCCTGACGCAGCCCTGCAAAGTTGGGCGAAACGTTGGTTAACAATAAATAGTTTTTGATACCTTTATTGACCGCCACCCTATCTACTTCATACGGTCAACTATGTTCTTCCAAAAATAAAAATGAATCAACAATTTTTCATCGAATTAATTTTTTGTAGTTTTTGAAAAATAAATTAAAAATAATTATACAAAGTGTTAAGAATTCCTTCAAGAAATAAAAAATTGGGGTCAAATAAGTTTTTTCCCCCACATGCTCTTGGACTAATATATTAATATAGTGAAACTTCAACTATTAGAAACCTCTCACCAACGGACACTCCACTCAATAGACAATTTTAAACTGTCATTACCTGAAGGAAAGATTTTATTTGTGACAAAATAAGGAGCATTGAGGATTTTACAAAGGATTCTGGATTGTAAGGATTGGATACGAGAGGAATTCGTAGGTTTAGTGGAGCACCAAAGCTCAACTCCATATATCCAGATTGGCCTTATTATTGTCATGTAGATCAGTCTTTTGGTAATGGATTGGAAGTTTGAACGGATTGTCTAGTAAGTGCTGTAATAGAATCGACTTACTGTTTCCTCTCTTTTCAGTCTTGTGTGAGGATTCCAAGTTGTTCCAAGTCGTTTGTCTAGATGTAGTCCAAAATAATGGAGCTGTTCTACAGAGGTAAGAGCAACATTATTAAATGACGATAAAGGTGATTTGATGGAATTTATTTTAATCCTCCAATTTCGACAACAATCTTCAAGGATTGTGATATGGGATTGGAGAGTTTAGGATGGATTAAAGGGTTATTATTAACTTCAAGCACACATCTGTCATCGGCATATGTGGTGAGGATAGTGTTAGGATTGGTTGGGATGTCAGCTGTATGGACCGTGAAGAGGATGGGACTGAGGATACCTTGAGGAACACCAGGGGACGGTCATCAATCTTAACATTTTTTTTTTTTAATAATTTATTTATTGATATTTACAACTGTATACACAAATATACAACAAGTAAATTTGCTGTAGGTGACATAGTAACATGATAAAAACATGTGGAGAATCTACTTACTGATAGAACTCCAATAACATTTCTAGAGAAGATCTCGAGGCCATCTTCTTTTCAGACGCCTAGGAGGATTATTAGGTAATGAACGAGAAGCCAGGTTAGAAACAAGTGGATTTGGGTGGTTGAGAAGTTTATTATGGAAGGAACGGTATCTGGTTCTGGCCAAATCGGCAACATATGGAATATGGAGGTCCTGATGGATGACTTGATTTGTGACAAAGTAAGGAGCATTAAGGATTTTACGAAGGATTTTGGACTGTAAGGATTGGATTCTGGAGGAATTTGATGGTTTAGTAGAGCCCCAAAGCTCAACTCCGTATGTCCAGATAGGCCTTATAATAGTCATGTAGATCAGTCTTTTGTAATGGATTGGCAATTTAGACCGTTTGTCTTGTAAATGTTGCAATAGTCGGAATCTACGAGCAGTTTCTTGTCTTTTTAGTCTTGTATGAGGATTAATCTTAACATTAAAACCTGAACATTAATTTTTAGTTTTACTGTCATTAATTTGTCTGTATATGTCTGTTCTAACAACCACTTCCAGCTGCCAGGAATTATTTTATTGTTTTATGTAAGAATTTCACTTAATTAGAGAGTTTCCTTAACTTAAAGGTTGCTCTCCTGAACGTAAAATAGTCCTGTCGAAGAATCATTCCCCTTCCTAGGCTGTGTCCTGTGTAGAATTTTTCTATTTCATTGTCCCAAGTTATCCTAAGTCTACCTCTATTTTCCAGATATAAATGGATAAAATAAAATAAATAAAAGTATTGTATTGTAAATAATGTTAGAGGAAAGAGAAGAGACTGTATCCTGGGAATACAATAAACAAGAATATACTCCCGCCTGAGGACAGAGCTGCTCTCCAGGGAGACCCGCCGACAGATGGGAAGTCAGGAGTAGCCAGCGAGCCGTGTAACTGCGGCAACCTTAACTCAGTTAGCCCCCCCCCCTTTCCCCCCTCTAACCCTGTTAGCCATTCCGTCCGGCAAACAGTTAGCTAGGGCCGGCCTTTATCTCATCACTCGCTTCTTCTAATTCTTCCCTCGTACCGTCGAAGAACAGGATTCACGAGTCGACAGCCATGTTGTTTCTCAACTTGAAGTAACTTCTAGTGTAGTGAGTAAGTGGAGCTATGCCAGCAGCAATTGCTTACAAGAGACCTAACTAGTTTGACTTTTTTTTTACACAACTTTGGATTAATAATGAGGTGTTTATAGTTGACCGTTGATTAAAATGAAAAGAAGAAGGTCAGGAGTGCTGTCAGCAAAAAATACACAAATAAACGAAACTTATTTATTTGTCCCGACGTTCTGCCTGAATTTCAGGCCTTCACCAGAGCTGAAAAAACAATAAAGAGATAACAACCATAACTTAGAGTATAATAAAAATAATAAGAATTGTACAAAATAAATGATAAAACAAAATGTTCAAGAATAAAGAAATAAATCTATTGAAAGGTGCAGAAGAAAATGTAAATGATAAATAATGGAATTAACCTACCTTTCACTCCCGCCCTCCATTGTATCCTCACTTATCCGACTTCTTAAACAAACAATTATAGCGAGTAGGGTGGTTGATGTAGGCCGTGTCAAGAGGAGATCATAACACAAAAAAAGCTATCCTTCTCAGCCGGACCCGCCCCGCTAAGACCCCCAGGGAGCGACGGTTCAATATCACTTTTGAAAGCTTAAAACGGGTAGAGAATTCTTTAAGATAGTTAATAGGAGGAATATTTAAAAAGCGCCTGAAATTAAAAAACGGTGAAAGTGAAAACAATATGTATGAAGATATGTAAGTATTGTCAACAAATAATGAAAAACAATTTAAATAATCATAATAAAATATATGAAAGATAACCATATATATGATGCAATGGGCAAGAAAAAAAAATTGTTACAATGGATAAAGGATGAACAATAATATAGATGAGTAAAATATAGCTTAAATAAATAAAGAGTGCCGGTGAAACAGGGAATAAGAAGGAACGAGGGAGAAGATGTGTGGAGAATGGAATAGTAAGAAATGAAAAATAGACTTCCATATTTGTTTCAGCTCTGCTGGATGCCTGAAATTCAGATCGGCACGAATAAATCAGTTTTTATTTATTTCTGTATTTTTTGCTGATCGTTTCCCGACCAACTTGGGATTAAATTTTAGAATTAATAGAAACATAATTTTGAAAGGAAATTAGCAAATACGACCAAGGATCCTATACAGAAAAATGTGGCTTATTTATTTCAAGATCTCATTTATTTAAATTATTTTAGATGCCCTAGAAGATTACCTAAAAACATATAGTACAAGAGCCGGGAAGAAAAACAGGCAGTTACCTCACCCCAATTTTTGTTTACTTTAATGAAAACTATGTATAATTACAAAACTGATGAGTCTGCAAAGTATAGGTAGGGGAATAAAAAATGGCGGCTGTTTCAAAACCTTAAAAAAACATTAATTTTTCATTCGGAGCTCTATATCTTTACAACTACCTAAAACGCTAGAAAATCTAAAAGAAAATTATTTAAAAAAGAGTAAATTTGCTGAAATATTAGCCCTAAAAGAGCTATTTACATCAAATAGTTCTCGAGCTATAGCTTTTTAAAAAAAAGCGATATAGCTTTTTAAAAATAAAAATATCTTAAAAATCTACTGACAGACAGTAGTTGGTTAATTTATTTTGAGAAATCTATATCTCAGGAACTATGTGACGTACAGATGTCTATCAGCACTCAAATTAAAGCTAGTTTAATGGACTATAAAGAAGTTTAAACCTTTACCTTCGTAGGAATAGTAGTTTTCATGATATTTCCTAAAATAAATTGATTTATAGTTGTATAGCGCGGACAATAAGTTTGATTTATGTAAACGTTACTTCAGAAACAATTGGACGTACAGATGTCTGCCAGCACTCAAATTGAAGTTAGTTAAATTTACTATAAAATAGTTAATAATGTTTATCTTTGTAGGAGTAGTAGTTTTTATGATATTTGACTAAATAAACTCACAAAATGTTAATTTCTAGTTGTTCGTATAAAATGTTGGATTTTTGACAAATATATCTCTAGACCCATAAGACGCACATATATCTGCCAACACTCAAATAATTTGAGTGCTAATAGACATATGTATGCCACATAGTTCCCCAGATATGGATTTCTCAAAATAAATTAACTAAGTACTGATATTTCAGTACATTTTTATGAAATGTAGTTTTATAAAACCTATATCTTGAGAATTATTTAACGTAAATAGCTCTATTAGGGCTTAAATTTTATCAAATTTACTCTACTTTAAATGATGCTCTCTTAGATTTTCGATTGTTGTTGACAGTTGTAAAGATATAGAGCTTGGAATAAAGAAATAATTATTTTTAACGTTTTGAAACAGCCGCCATTTTTTATTCCCCCTATCTATACTTAGGAAACTCATCAATTTTGACTGGTAATTATATCTAGTTTTCACTAATGTAATCAAAAATTGGGGTTAAATAACTGCAGTTTTTCTTCTCTTGGGCTCTTGTACTAATGTATTTGCAGCCTTAAATGCACCGGAATGAAAATTGGTGGTAAATTAAATTCTTAAAATTTGGAATTTTTCATTAAGTACTCAATATCGTTAAAAGTACCAACATCACAAAATGATTATTAGTTAGTAAGCTAAAATTTGATTCTTTTATAATCAATATTTCCCATGATACAGTTTTTCAAAAATTTGCGTCTATTTCCATATAACTAAAAATCTACATTAAAGTGTTCAAGAATAAAGAAATAAATCTTATGAAAAGTGCGGAAGGAAATATATATGATGAATAATGGAACTGACACAATAACATAAGTAATTATTGTCAAAAAATAATGAAAAACAATTTAAATCAATATAATAAAATTTATCAAAGATAACCATATATATGATAGAATGGGCAAGAAAAAAAATGTTATAATGGATAAAGAATGCACAGTAA
>NW_027110685.1:383235-386767 GCF_000696795.3 Halyomorpha halys | reverse complement strand
CCGGGAAGAAAAAAAGGCAGTTATTTCACCCCAATTTTTTATTACTTTAATTAAAACTAGGTATAATTACTAGTCAACAATGATAAGTCTGCCAAATATAGAGTGTAAGAAGAAATTTAGTTTAATTAATGATTGAATTTAATTATCTTCAATTTAGTGCTATTAGATATCTGTTTGTTTCATCATACACGAAGTACCACTCGTAACAAAGTCCTAACAACATACTCTGATGACACATGTATTTTTTCTGTAAACAACGACCCTACTAATGCATCACAAATACTACAGACACATATAACATCCATTGAAGAATGGTATCAAAACCGGAGGATCAAAATAAATCCTGACAAATCCTACCAGATCACTTTTACTCTCCGTCGTAACCCTCTGCCCTCCTGTCCTACTGTCCTACTGTATCCTTTCTAAATACTCCACTAACGCCTGCTGAACAGATTCGATACTTAGGACAAGAGACTTACTTGGAATCCACACACAAGACTGAAACGACAAGAAACTGCTCATAGATTCCAATTGCTACAACACTTACTTGACAAACGCTCTAAACTTCCCATTCACTACAAAAAATTAGTATACACTACAGTAATCAGACCAATTTGGACATATGGAATTGAGCTCTGGGGCTCTATCAAACCATTAAATTCCTCCCAACAGTAAAATCCATGATAACTTCAATGTTCTACTTTTACTCTTAACTTTTTATTTTACAAAACTTCCAGCGTTTCGGCGTTTTCAAGGAAACAATGTTACTTATTGAATTGTCACAATTCATTAAATTTTCTTTTTTGCAGGCTAATTGATCATGTCTTACATACCCCACATAATTTCAATACAAAACTATTCTCCAAACACAGTTTTTCTTTTTCCATTAACCTCATTAACAATACACAGTTAATATTGTTGATATTCAATTGGAAACAGAAGTGTAAAGGTGCCTCTATATAGTACAAGAGCCCAAGAGGAGAAAAAAGGCAGTTATCTCACCCCAATTTTTTATTACTTTAATGAAAACTAGGTATAATTAATAGTCAAAATTGATGAGTCTGCCAAGTATAGGTAGGGGGAATAAAAAATGGCGGTTTCAAAGCGATAAAAAAAACTAATTTTTCATTCGGAGCTCTATATCTTAAGAAGTAGGAACAACTCACGTAAACCTAAAAGACCGTCATTTAAAGAAGAGTAAATTTGATAAAATATGAGCCCTAATAGAGTTATTTACGTTAAATAGTTTTCGAGATATAGCTTTTTAAAAAGCAACATTTCATAAAAATGTTGTATGGGACGTACTAAAAGATCAGTAGTTAGTTAATTTATTTTGAAAAATTTATATCTCAAAAACCATTTGACGTACAGATGTCTATTAGCACTCAAATTAAAGCTAGTGTAATGAGCTATAAAGTAGTTTATGACCTTTATCGTAGCAGTAATAGTTTACATGAAATTTGCTAAAATAAATTGATTTATAGTTGTTCGGACAAATTTTCAATTGCCAAATTTATATTCATATGTGCATATCGTAAAAATTACTACTCCTACGAAGATAAGTGTCATAAACTACTTTATAGTAAGTTAAATTTCCTTTATTTTGAATGTTGGCAGACATATGTGCGTCTTATGGATCTAGAGATATATTTTTTCAAAAATCCAACATTTTATATGAACAACCAGAAATTAACAATTTGTGAGTTTATTTTGTCAAATATCATAAAAACTACTACTCCTACTAAGATAAACATAATCAACTATTTTGTAGTAAATTTAACTAGCTTTAATTTGAGCACTGGCAGACAGTTTTTCATAAATCAAATTTATTGTCTGAACAACTATAAATCAATTTATTTTAGCAAATTTCATGTAAACTATTACTCCTACGAAGATAAAGGTCATACAATTCTTTATAGTCCATTAAACTAGCTTTAATTTGAGAGCTAATAGACATCTGTACGTCTAATAGTTGCTGAGATATAGATTTCTCAAAATAAATTAAGTAACTACTAATCTTTCAATAGATTTTTAAGTAATTTGGCTTTTTAAAAAGCGATATCTCGAGAACTATTGGACGCAACTAGCTCTTTTAGGGCTAATATTTCAGCAAAGTCATTCTTCTTTAAATAATGTTCTCTTAGATTTTCTAGTGTTATTGGTATTTTTTGAGATATATAGCTCTGAATGAAAAATGTTTTTTTAAGGTTTTGAAACCGCCATTTTTTAATCCCCCTACCTATACTTGGCAGACTCATCAATTTTGACTAGTAATTATACCTAGTTTTTATTGAAGTAATCAAAATTGGGGTTAAATGGCATATACCCAAGTGTCTGGAAGGGTTACTTAGCTGATTTTAGTACTTAGCTAAGGTTACTTATTTGGCAGTATATTGGAACGTATATAATTGTTTTTCAACTCAATCTCTACTTGCTATGATAATCGATAAGAGAACAATGATATGGTTATGGTAGAAACTTGATTACACCAACAATTTGAAACACTGATTTCATTTGTAGGATATGACAGTAAGGGGCCAAACGAGACTTCTGTTCAATTGACGACATTCGAACCCAGAACATAAGGCAAAGTGACCACCGGCATTGCCATCGGAAACCGCAATGCGAGGGTTGGAAATGTTTTGACGCTGAAGACATTAAATATACCGCCCATTAACAGATGTGGATATGATGAAAATATTAGAGAGTACAATGCTACATCTGCTGAAGCCATGTCCTACATGCACTAATCGCAGCCCTACAGCTCAGTGTAAATAGAGTGGTCCCGGGGGGGGGGGGGGGGGGGGGGCCGGCCCACTCAATCTGTCGGGGGGCGCCCTAATAACATACTCTGCTTCCTCGATCGGTCAATAGTTGTTATTATCTCGTTAACAGCTCCAAAATATAGTCCTACCGAGACCCTTTATGGTCTGATATCTGTTGTAGTAGTACTATCACAGTATTGAGACAGTACGACAGCGCTCGTTCGCATGCCGACAGTGAACCTAATAGTACAAGAGCCGGGAAGAAAAAAAGGCAGTTATTTCACCCCAATTTTTTATTACTTTAATTAAAACTAGGTATAATTACTAGTCAACAATGATAAGTCTGCCAAGTATAGTTAGATAGAATAAAAAATAGCGGCTGTTTCAAACAAAACGTCAAAAAAAAGTTTTCATTCGCAGCCTTATATCTTTAAAACTAACAACACTAGAAAACCTAAGAGAAAATCATATAAAGTAGAGTAAATTTTCCGAAATATTAGCTTTAATAGAGCTATTTACATTCAATAGTATTCGAGATATAGCTCTAGAGCTATATCTGTCACCCCAGTGAATATGGTATTTAGCGCACTTGCTCAGCCTCCACTGGCTCATTACCAGTGATGCGGCGAGAGGGATGCGCTGGGATCTCTCGAGCTCTGCTCTACCCCTCACACGGGGGGGGGGGATAGAGTGGGCTCAGGGATCCTCAGGTTGATTCTGTAAATATTGTATATATTATTTTATCGTTATGTTATTTTATTTATTTA
>NW_027110685.1:380439-382580 GCF_000696795.3 Halyomorpha halys | reverse complement strand
GAATTTTGACTTAACCACATATTCACTGGGGTTACAGATATAAACTATAAATCAATTTATTTTAGCAAATATCATGAAAACTACTACTCCTATGAAGATAAACGTCACGAGAAACTAGTTAATAGTACATTAAACTAGCTTTAATTTGAGTGTTAATAGACATTTTTACGTCAAATGGTTTTTGAGATACAGACACTTCGAAATAAATTCACTTATTATTGGTCTTTCAGTACATTTTTTATGAAATGTTGCTTTTTAAAAATCATCTCGAATACTATTGAACGTAAATAGCTCTATTAGGGCTCATATTTTAGCAAATATACTTATAGGTTTTCTAATGTTGTTGGTAGTTGTTACGGTTGCCATGGTGAAATAAAAACACTGGCGATATCTGCGTAAACAAGAGGTGTTACGGTTGCCATGGTGAAAACAAAACACGAGCGATATGTTTTAGACGAGTGGGTTTTTTTTTTTGGGTGAAGGCGACAGTTTTGATTTTGAACACGTATGTTTAGACGAGTGAGTTTTGGTTTTGTGAAGGTGACAGTTTGATTTCGGAACACGTTACGATTGTTCAATGTGAAGTGGTAATAGTTTAAAGACTCTCTGTCTTTACTGTTTGAACCGGAATATCACCATATGAGAAATGTCATCTAGTGTTCTACTTCAATGGACGGTCATAGTGTAGTGACGTTTCTTCAGCATGTCCTGGATAAGAGAATAATAATGTAAATATAGTTATTAAGGTAAAACATTTAAGTTAAGTTTAAGTCAACCTATAAGTTTTAATTGTTTTATTAATTGATAAGAATTCTATTTTTCCTTTTCATTCTGTGTACATATATTTCTAATTATTATTAAACTTTTGTACATATAGTTCTGCTGTTCTTTCTCTGCTTTCAACTTGTTTATTTAATTTTTTTTTTTTTTTTGTTGTTCACGGAATATTACGATAATTCAACAGGTGGGTAGGTAACACCCCTAGGTTTTCTGTTATCTACATGTAAAGGTGTTCTCCCGTGGTCATAATTCAACAATTGTTTATATAGGGGTATATTTTAGTTATATTGTGGGCATAATGCTTCGGGGTTCTCGTTATTTACAAGAAAAAATAACTTGGCGCCTAAGGAGTAATTTATTCTTTATTGTGTTGACCTTTTTTTTCCTTTTGCGATTATATTTATTTATTTTTTTTTATTTTCCTTTAACTCGCCCCCTTCCCCACTGAGCGTGGACAACTATGAACGATAAACATAACTAAGGATAAGTCAAAATTTGCGGTTATATAATTTTAAAGATATAGAGATCCGATTGAAAAATTAATTTTTTTTTAACGTTTTGAAACAGCCGCTATTTTTTATTTCCCCTACCTATATTTGACAGAGTGATCAATTTTGACTAGTAATAATATATAGTTTCCATTCAAAAGTTGGTGTGAAATAACTGCTTTTTTTCCCCCGGCTCTTGTACAAATTGTTGTGTAGAGGCGTCCTGACGGATTGCTTCGAGCCACATATCCCGCCCCGCCCATATTAATCTCCTTGCCTTCATATCATGAGATATTGACTTATCAATTTCTGCAAACAGTGCACTGCTAGTTCTACCTACTCCTTCATGTGTTAATGGTCTGATTCCAAACGACTCCTGCCATTGTACGGGAGACATTCCGTTTAAATCTTACGATTTAATTTTCAGGGTTCCCAGGGGTTAGAGCCCAGATCCCACAGCCGTATATCAGGATTGATCATGGCATTGCACACCCTTGGCCAAATTTTTAGAGATTTTCCGGGATTTTATTATTCTTGACAGAGAGAAGAAGGCTTTGTTCGCGCTTCTTATATCCTGGCCTATCTCAGTCTGATGACCATATCGTAAGGGTGGATTTTTCGGCTTACAATTAAATACTTTGTTTTATCTTTATTTACAACCCAGCCGATTTCCTCTACTTCTCTTATTAGAGTTTTTCCATATCGTCTAGGTTACTTCCTAGGATACTATATTTTATATTTTTTAAAGGAAATCAATCTTCTGTAAACATGGTTTTATAACTCCTTGAAATTTATTTATTATTTATTTTATTTTAATTATATTATTTCAAAAATTTTTTGAGACAAGGTAATATTTATTAAATAAATCAATTT
>NW_027110685.1:377572-380031 GCF_000696795.3 Halyomorpha halys | reverse complement strand
ATGTGAGAAGGATTTTTGTATTGAAGGTATGTTATATTATATAGTGAATAATTGATGTTGTTGTAAATGTTTAAAAATGAAGATGTAATATAAGCTGTTAAATATTTAGATGTCCCTGAAGATGGCTAGAAAGGCCGAAACGTTGGACTAATGAATAAATAAAGTGTTGAGACGGATTTGGATATAAAATTGATTTATTTAATATTTATTTTATATTATTCATTAAAAAAATGACATCCACTATGGTCCGACCAGATTACATCTATCGGTCGGTGCCAAAATAACATTTAAAAATGATAGACGTAATTGAAACTTAATTATTACAGTTTTGACTATTAGGGCGTTGTGGAGACTATACGATCTTTAAGCTAGATAAGTACAATATGAATTAACTCAAGAAATAGAACTAATAATTTAATTAACAACTACTAAAATGAAAATAAAATAATAATTATTAAAAAAATTAAATAAAAAATAACATTAATAATACAAATAACTGAAAGGATTTTAAAGTGTATAATAAAGCTGAAAATTTATAAGTAGGGAATCAATATAATAATGAGAATAAAAGAAGATGATACAGAATATGATAAAAATAAGGATTCAATAACATATATTACTAAGCACACACATACATTGCTAATTCTAATTGTAATATAATAAATAAATTATGTGAAGTTAAGAAAAAATACAGGGAGATATATTCATTTGGTGAATCGAAATCAATTATTGGGAATTATAGAAGTAAGAAAGTACCCAGTTAAATTTATGTTTTTTTGTTTTTGTGGTTGATTCATTTATGAGTTCTTCTAGTAAGCGATTGAACAGATATGGTACTTTTACTAAGTTTACAGTTTAAGGTACGTTTACCAAATCTATTGTTATAGGATAGTTCGATAATTTTAATTTTTTTTCTAATATTTTTAAATATATTATTTCTTTTCTAAATAAATTATTATCCATACATTACACATAATTATAAAAATAAAATAGTTTAGGTGGAGAAGTACCAATGATTATAAGATTTTCTCTTTTATTATTGTGGTGCGTTATTGATTTTAATGTTGGATTTTGTAGTTTTGCAAGTTTTATATTGTTTTAGCATTAAATCGATAAGCAATTTTATAGAAATTATAAAAAACTGTATAGATCCTCCGGTATTAGGCAAAGATTTACAAACTGACCAAGGATACAAAAGGGCATTTTTGTAGTTAAAAATCCATGCATTTTATCATCTTCCACCTACTGTTTTTATTCATTTCACTTATCTTCATTGTATTACTTTTTATAATAAAAATTGTGTAACACCGTGGTCCAATCTCCATCGTGTTTGCTTTTCTGGAATTCACTAGTTTCTGGATAACCACGTTAAATCTTATTATAATTATTTTTTTTTTTAATTATTTTCACACCTCGACCGTCTATCATATCAAATTAACTTTTCTTCTCACCTTGAAATTTAAATTCTAAAATCTGAAGCAGTTGGAGCCTAATTTGCAATTTTTTTTCTTTCGTCACACACCGATTAATAATAGAGTTGAAGCAGCATTTGAAAACAGTATGGTTTGTAGGGTCTTGTTTTTATGGCTGCCAGGTCATTGTGGAATCACCAGGAACGAAAAGACAGGTCAAGTCGTAACATCATCAACGTGCAAAGATGTCATTTCTTGGATCAAAGAAATTGGATGGCAAGACTGGTAAGACGAATGGTTCATCAGGAGTGACAACAAGTTAGGACCATTCTTAACAGACAGTGAAACGTCCAACCAGAAACTTGAATCTGTTACAGAGAGATGTTGTATTAACCCATCTTCGACTCTCCGACGGTCATCTCATGAAAAAATAAAATGCACTGTTGTGTCGCTACTGCGGAAACGATCTCACCCTTAGGCACATTCTCACTGAATGTATTGCTCACGAATTACACCGATTCTCATCAGATTTACAGGAGATGTCGAGAGATCCCACAACTACAAAACTATTTTACTTTTTTAAAATAATTAATATCTATGATCACACATATGCTAACTCTAATTCCAGCACGTATAAATGAATGTATACTTTAATAAAGTAATTTACTCACTACGTCAATTCTATTTGTAACTCTATAAAATGTAAATTGTAATTGTAAGTGTAAATTTGTAAATTTACAATTCAAAATCCTTCGTAAAATACTCAATGCTCCTTACTTTGTCACAAATAAAATCATTCATAAAGACCTTAATGTTCCCTATGTAACCGATCTAGCCCGAACCAGATATTACTCCTTCCATTATAAGCTCTCTGACCACTCAAACCCCCTAGTTTCTAATCTTGCATCCTCTTCCATTCCTCCGAGGCGCCTGAAAAGAAGATGGCCACGGGACCAGCTAATGTAAAATGTCTTTAGAGTGCTACCAATGGGTAGTTTCTCTACACGCCTGTAACACTCCAATTTAACTTAGATCAGATTTACTAAA
>NW_027110685.1:365860-376052 GCF_000696795.3 Halyomorpha halys | reverse complement strand
CCAATTACGACACCAATCTTCGAGGGCTGTGATATGGGATTGGAGATTTTGGGATACAATTAATGGGTTATTATTAACTGCGAGCACATATGTGTCATCGGCATACGAGGTGAGGATAGTGTTAGGATTGGTTGGAATGTCAGCTGTACTTGAAAGTATACTACCTTGAGAAACCTAATCTTAAATTAGGTTCTAAATAGTTATGGTGTAAAATCTTTTTCGGTTTGCAGGTACCTAAGTAATCGGATTTTTTTTCTAAATTTTTTACTTCCTTGAAAAATTGAAAAACTTTCTTTTTTAAAAGCGATTACCCATTTAACAGTGAAAAATTATAATATTAACATATACTTACTATTTTCGTATTATTTAATGACTAAAGCAAAGGTGGGGAGGCCGTGCTTGCGCACTATCCGTTTCAAAAGATGCGGATTGTAAACACACAAAAGTTGCTAGAGTCTTGGGATTTTGTCAGCATACACGATGGTTGGCGCAAAAAATCGAGAATTAGAAATTCCAAGAAAATTTAAGAATTGTTTAATTGAAAATTTCGCGGCGGGAAACACCGGTAGCGCACACTTAGGGAAACACTGCCATATAGCATTTCATACCAGCTATGGAGTCCAGAGGTGGTTTACGACCTTAACACTTGACCCAATCACGGCCGGTTGCACCATCGCAGTTTAAACTACGATTAGTGAAGTTTCAGGTGAAACCAATAATTATCCGTTGCACCAGAAAAATAAACCGGCAAATATGGCGGTAAACTTTACCGGCCAATGAGAGTCTGTCAAACTGAGATTTAGAGCAAATCAAATCTAAGAAAGTAACCATGCAAGGAACCTCCCATAGTTTGATCTCTTATCTAACAAAGGTATACTTTATTATTCCGTTTCTCTCTAAATTCGATTTCAATAAAATCGATTTGCTCAGGTTATGATGAACGTATAGTACAAGGGCCGGGAAGAAAGGTAGTTATCTCACCCCTTGATTTGATTACTTTAATGAAAACTATGTATAATTAATAGTCAAAACTGATGGGTCTGCCAAATATAGGTAGGGGGAATAAAAATGGCGGCTATTTCAAAACCTTAAAAAACTATAATTTTTCATTCGGAGCTCTATATCTTAAAAAACTACCAACAACACTAGAAAACCTAAGAGCACATTATTTAAAGAAGAGTAAATTTGCTGAAATATTAGCCTTAAAAGAGCTATTTAAGTCCAATAGTTCTCGAGATATAGCTTTTTAAAAAGCAAAATTTCTTAAAAATCTACTGAAAGATTAGTAGTTAGTTAATTTATTTTGAGAAATCTATATCTCAGGAACTATGTGATGTACAAATGTCTATTAGCACTCGAATTAAAGCTAGTATAATGGATTATAAAGATGTTCATGACCTTTACCTTCGTAGGAATAGTAGTTTTCATAATACTTGACAAAATAAACTCATAAAATATTAATTTCTAGTTGTTCGTATAAAATGTTGGATTTTTGAAAAAATATATCTCTAGATTCATAAAACGCACATATGTCAACCAACACTCAAAATAAAGGAAATTTAACCTACTCCAAAGTAGTTTATGACACTTATCTTCGTAGGGGTAGTAGTGTTTATGATATCCACATATGAATATAAATTTTGCAAATAAAAATTTGTCCGAACAATTAAAAATCAATTTATACTAGAAAATTTCATGACAACTATTACTCCTAGGAAGATAAACATCATAAACTACTTTATAGCTCATTAAACTAGCTTTAATTTGAGTGCTAATAGACATCTGTACGTCAAATGGTTTTTGAGATATACATTTTTCAAAATAAATTTACTAACTAATCTTTCAATACGTCCCATACAATCTATATATTGATAACTATTCAACGTAAATAACTCTTTTAGGGCTCATATTTTATCAAATTTGCTCATCTTTAAATGACGTTTTCTTGTGTTGTTCCTACTTTTTAAGATATAGAGCTCTGAATGAAAAATTAAATTTTTTTATCGCTTTCAAACAGCCACTACCTATAATTGGCAGACTCATCAGTTTTGGCTATTAATTATACATAGTTTTCATTAAAGTAACAAAAAATTGGGGTGAGTTAACTGCCTTTTTTTCCTCTTGGGCTCTTGTACTAGTAGTTAGTAACAAGCAGATCTCTAATACGGTAATAAACACTGAGCCGACGAGTTTTCGGGATTTCGTTAAAACTGAACGGAATATTCCGTTTCGCTAAGCCTTTATTATTATTACGAAAGTTTCAGGACTTAATTAAATTGAAGCTCCTAGCAGTTATTCAAAATTGATCATTTTTTAGCTCTGACCATTATGTTTACACATGTATAGATGTGACAGTACAAATAGCAACAACTATTGCCATTCCTACGCAGAATAGGGAAGGAGGGGTCGGATGACAATGACAGTGTTGTGCGACGTGACAGCAATACTCAGTCCCCGGGGGCTATTCATGGCACGGACGTCGGACATGGACCGCCGCTGGACTGAGGGGAAAAATGCTCCTAACTGGTCAGCTAATACCAACTGATTCATACACGACTCGAATGTCACCCATTTTTAAAAAATAAATACAAAATTACATCCTTAATGAATTGGCAGCATTTCCCTCAGCATTGGAATACTCCATAAGGGGTATTCATGATCTTTGGTTTAACATGTTAAAGCGTGTTAAATGGAAAAACTCATGTTAAATCGAAAAAAATTGCCTTCTTTTACCGTGGTAAAACGAAATAACATTTAACATGGCTGAGAGTCTTTTACTTAGTCTGTTAAATGGAGAATGACGTCACACAATAGACCAGTTGAGATCGCCGCCATTTTTGTTGTTGTGACAGCTCAGTTCTTTCGTGTGTTTGTGGTATTCATATCCCTGTTATTAAACCAGAATGGATAATTTTAATGATACATTTGAGAGAAAAAAACAGTAAAAAAAACAATGTAATTTCATTCTACTATCTGAAAATTTGTAAACGCTCGCCAGATAAAAATCTCACTATATGAACCATGTAATTATTCTTAGGGGACATATGTCCCAGAATAAAGTTATTTTTTCATTTCATTTCATAAGCTAAACTTTTACACAAATTCCACTTTTCACTCACTCTAGACATGTTGTAATTAATTACTTAAATCAAAACTGAAGTAAACAATAACATGAGGGTCTGGAAGGAAGGTTATAAACATAAAGGCTTATACAACAAGCTGCTGAGAAAATCCGCTAGGGGCTCTTATGCATTTAACATGACTTCAAATAGGGCTGCTCACAATCTTATAGTTATAACTTTTAACATGGTAAAACATTTAACATTTAACACAACATCATGAATACCCCTGTAATATACTTTTGTAAAATTATTTATAAATTGTATTACCTCCGATTTGTACTTAACAGAGAAGCTTTCATAATGGTGTACAAAGTATTATTTGAATCGATATATCGATATGGGATCGAATGTTATGGTCCCAGTGCTCATAGTCATTTATCAAAACTTGCAAATTTACAAAATTGAACATTAACAACAATAACTCGCCCCAATAATAAAACAGAAAATCTTAAAATCTACTGTATCACCTAAACTATTTTATTTTTATAGATAATAATTTATTTAGAAAAGAAATAATACATCTAAAAAAATATTAGAAAAAAAATTAAATTAATCGAATAACAATAGATTTGGTAAACGTACATTAAACTATATCGTACCATATTAGTTCAATCGCTTACCAATAGAACTAATAAATAAATCAACCACAAGAAAAAAAAGCAATATTGAACTGGGTAGTTTCTTACCTCTATGATTCCCAAAAACTTACTTTAAATCTCCAAATGACCATATCTGCATGTATTTTTTCTTAACTCCACATAATTTATTTATTATATTACAATTAGAATTAGCAATGTATGTGCTTAGTAATAGATATTGTTGGATCCTTATTTTTATCATTTCTGTATCACTTTGTTTTATTCTCATTATTATATTAATTCACTAATTGTAAATTTGCAACTTCAAAATCCTTTAAATTATTATTATTTTTTATTTTATTTTATTTAGTTCTTTTTTTTCATAATTATTATTTTATTTTCATTTTAGTGGTTGTTAATTTAATTTTTAGTTTTAGTTGTTGTTCTATCACTTGAGATCAATTCATATTTTACTTATCTAGCTTAAAAATTGTATAGCATCCACAACGTACTGTAATATTTACATTTCACTTATGTCTATCATTTGTATGTGTTACTTAGGCACCGGCCGATAGATGACATCTGGTCGTACCATATTGGATGTAATTTTTTAAATGAATAAAATTAAAACAAATGAGATAATTAAATTACACTTCCATTGAACTCAGTAATGAAGAAGAATAGAATAAATAATAATGGAAACTTTAAATATAAATAATTATTTGTAATCCTACAACTAAGTTCCAAAATGAATTTGTTTACTAAAATATTATTATATTTCTTTTCAGGAATCAATTTTCACTCTTTATCCATGTACAAGAACAAAGAAGTCTTCATATAACATCTGTACGACGTTTCGGGCTCCTCTGCTCATTATCAAGTTCTACAATAATAAAATTTACTATCAACCAAAGTTTATATTGTACCTCAATAAAAAAAAATTTTTTATATGTTTACATACACAAAATTAAATATTAAAATCAAAAATATTTCTTGATATTAAACCGGAATTCCTTAGCTATTGTTTTTTTTCCCCTTACCTCATTAATAATTCGTGGATATATGTTATTTTAAATTGAAAATCATTTTTATTTATTCATAAAAGTCCTATTTTTTTTAAATATTAAAGACCTTATTTTCCATTACTACAGTTTTCAAACAATATTTGCCTAAAACAGCTTTTATTTTAAGTGAATTTTTATTATATTTATAAATTATCTCTTAAATTGGACTTACCTCCTTCCAACTAACATATCCAAAGTTCAGTGCGCTGAGCGCTGAGGTACATTAGAGGATTACATCAAAAAAAGGTTCATGAAGTTCCACTCCCAGTTACCGACAGCTAAAGGAGCACTGACCTACTACTTGGGAAACCCAACCACAACCCGAAGGTTGAAGCCCAGGCTGCTGCAAGGCATCCTGTTGTAAATTCTATATTTATCAGTTCTGTTATTGTCACTCTAAAATTTTATTTTATCTTAATTTCTTTTCTTTTTCTTAAATTCACTTTCTAAACGACTAACTTGGAATCCTCAAACAAGAATGTAAAGACAGGAAACACCACGCCGATTTCGACTATTACAGCACTTACTAGACAAACGGTCCAAACTTCCAATTCATTACAAAAAGACTGATTTACTTGACAATTATAAGGCCTATCTGGACATACGGCGTTGAGCTCTGGGGCTCCACTAAGCCTTCGAATTCCTCTCGTATCCAATCCTTACAATCCAAAATCCTAAATACTTCCTACTTTGTCACAAATAAAATCATCTACAAAGACCTTAATGTTCCATTTGTAACCGATCTAGCCCGAACCAGATATCAATCTTTCCATTACAAACTCCCTAAACACTCAAACCCTAGTTTCTAACCTTGCATCCTCTTCCATTCCTCCGAGCCGCCTGAAAAAAAGATGGCCTCGAGACCTTATATTGTAAAAATGTTTTTAGAGTACTACCATTGGGTAGTTTCTCTACATGCTTGTACCATACCATTATGATTTCCTCAAATTTACTTGATGTATTTATGTACAGTTGTACTAATATTCACTTTCTATTTTTACCCCATTGAAATCAATTATTTATTTTGTTAAATCTATAAATGTCATTGTTTGTGTTACTAACTTTACTTTTATCTTTTATTGAGAATTATTATTTTAATCTATTTCTTTTATCTTATTATTTCTTTATTTATAACATTGTACATAGTTAAGGGTGTCTTTTGTATGAGACTATACCCCTCCACCTCATAATCGATTTAAAAAAAAAAAAGAAAGTACCTCTTACATTAACCATGTAAGGCCCACCAGGTCCATCTGGTATTAAATAAATAAATAAAAAATAAGAACGGCTATACAGCCATACAAATGAAGTTAGAGAGTTGATGATTAGTATGTGAATAGAATTGGTGCTAGAAAAATGTTAAGGGTTTCAACATTTTCTTCCACACCCGCCATTATTTTGTACAAGCATTATGAATCGATTAAATCACTTTTCATCTGTTGTATAAAAAAAAAAATCGATGAAAATATGGCGTCAGTTAAGGGACTCTGATGATTACAATATTTTTTTTTAAGATCAAAAACAGTGTTGTGTTTTTTAACTTTTATTTATGGATTATACATCGGCAATAAGTCCTTTAGAAACTGCAATGTTGGCAATCTCAACAGTGTTGCCAGAACAAGAGACTAACCAGCAGTTAACACGTAATGGCCAATTACTGACAGAACAGAAGCCGGAATAATTTATCGCCGTTTAAGAAGAATATATAACGCCCTGCCATAAATATATTCAGTGTCCCATCAAAAAGAATATGGGCAATTAAAACTTCTTCGCAATCGGACGATGGAGATTCGGGGAAGGGACCACACATCGCTGGCTTTATTCTTTGCAGATTTATAGCGACCACTGCCTTACTAATAACAGCAACAGCAATTTATCGATAGTAATAAAAAAGAAAATGGCGGTATTTACAATATTGAACCGCAAAGTAATTAAAAACGCATATAAAAATAGTAGTTCACTATCCCCAGTAGTTTTCATAGATGTTAGATTATAAATGCTACCTCCTAGCGCAATCTATTTTAATAGCATTTTTCAGCAGCGGTTCAATGCTGTAATGAATGCAAATTATTGATTAATTATTTTCGATAACGAACCATAATAATCGACCATTAAAAAATGAACCGTTTACCTCCTCGAAATCCGTGTTACGATTCGAGATTGTTAGACTCGAAAAATTAAAAAATATATAAATTACTAACACAATCGTTTATTCTTTACATTACTTATTCATTTTATAAGTAAATAAGTTTGGCGATTGACGCTTCTCCTATTACATTGGTTCGATTGATAACTTTGATTACATAGAATGAGACAAATGAGCACCCAGGCTCTTCTGGGAGATGTATAATTTTCGCATTATTGCAAAAACTAATAGAAAAACTAATTGGTTTCTATGGTAACTTGCCCAAATAACATTGAATCCTCACAAATCCCATCAGATCACCTTTACTCTCCGTCGTAAACCTCTACTCACCTGCCATAGTTTCTTTTTTTAATATCGCACTCTTAGTTTCTAACGTTGCTTCTTCTCACATTTTGACAATCCTCCGAGGCACCTGAAAAGAAGATGGCCACGAGACATGCTCATGTTAAACATCATTAGAGTGCTACTAATGGGCAGTTTCTCTACACGCCTCCTCCACTCCATTTTAACTGAGATCCAATTTACTAAATGTATTATAATGCACAATTGTAAACAGCAATAAATAAATAAACAAAAAATATCGCACTAAAGCCAGATGAACAGATTTGCAAATTAGGACCCCATCTTGACAAGAGACTCACTTGGAATCCCAATACTAGACTGAAACAAGAAACTGCTCGTAGATTCCGATTACTACGATACCTACTTGACCAACGCTCTAAACTTCCCATTTAGTTTTTAAAAAAAACTCTTATACACAACGATAATTAGATAGTCTGGGTCTCGAAATTGAGCTTTGGGGCTCCACCAAACCATCACATTCCTCCCGTGTCCAATCCTTACAATCTAAAATCCTCCGTAAAATCCTTGATGCTCCTTATTATGTCACAAATAAACTCATCCATAAAAATCTCAACATCTCATTCGTGGCAGATTTGGCGCGAAATAGATATACCTCCTTTTATTTCAAAATCCCTATCCACCAAACTCATTAGTTCTTAATCTCTTAACAATCCCTAATAATTCTCCGAGGCGACTATAAAGAGGTGGCTACGGGATCTTCTAATTTGAAGCAATGATTGAAGTACCACCATTGGGTGGTTCCTTTCCAAGATTATCACGTGTTCTAAAACATTTACTTATTTTATTTTTTTATACAGTTGTAAATTTCAATAAATACATTTCTAAAAAAAACAACATGCCGTATCTTTACTCATAATGGTTCAATTTATTTTTTTGCTGTAGCGCTACAGTCTAAAGGAAAACAGGTTTATGCCCACCAGCTATCTGGCATAAGGTGCTCGTTTTAACACATAGATATCGAGGACTGTGTAAAACAAAGTAAGAAGCAACAAAATCAATGCTTAAGGTTTTTTAAAAAAAAAAGGTTTTGGGAAAGTGATACCAAAGCGCTTTATACTTTTCCTGTATTTTCAAAAATGGCCCATATATAGCCTTGCGAAACGTCTAATTTTGAAATAAAATGGTTGATTTCGGGGATTTTATTTAGTGATAGATATTACAATCTGCCACACAGTTGTGGGCAATAGGTAATAGTGATTTATGATCACATTCATACTAAAATAAAATAAAATAAATAAATGAAAAAAAAATCTCTCTTAAAATATATACAAACAGAAGGATAAACAAAATGAACATAATCAAACTATGTGTATGAAAAAATAAATAAATAAAATAATATAATCTCTAGTCACATTTACACTCTTATATACAATATTTACACAATCGACCTGAGGATCCCTGAGCCCACTTTATCCCCCACGTGTGAGGGGTAGAGCAGAGCTCAATAGATCCCAGCGCATCCCTCTCGCTGCATCACTAGTAGTCAGTGGAGGCTGAGCAAGTGCGCTAAAGCCGCAAACACTCAACTTGAGTGGAGAATCTGACCACTGCCAGAACTCCAATTGTCCATTTTTAATTTTACAATAAGTCTCTTGACCACTGCCGTCATATATACAATCGATATATTCACAGTTTGCCACAGAGCAACGTGTATACAATAAAAATGAAACACTCAAAATTAAGGAAACTTAACTTACTATAAAGTAGTTTATGACACTTATCTAAGTAGGGGTAATAATTTTTATGATATTCACATATGAATATAAATTTGGTCAATGAAAATTTGTCAGAACAACTATAAATCAATTTATTTTAGCAAATTTCATGAAAACTACTACTCCTACGAAAATAAATATCATAAACTACTTTATAACTCATTAAGCTAGCTTTAATTTGAGTGCTAATAGATATCTGTACGTCACATTGTTCCTGAGATATAGATTTCTTAAAATAAATTAACTAACTACAGATATTTCAGTACGTTCCAGGAAACATTTTTATGAAATATTGCTTTTTAAAAAGCTATAACGCTTTTGGCGGGATTCGAACCGGCACCGCCAATAGACATCAAATTGGTAAAACTGACTCATCAATTTTGACTAGTAATTATACATAGTTTTCATTCAAGTAATCAAAAATTGGGGTGAAATAACTGTTTTTTTCTTCTTTTGGGCTCTTGTGCTCAGTGTAACCGCCTTACTCTGGCGTGGATTACGTTTTTTGTTCGAATTCGCTTTCATAGTAAATGTAGACTAACTTGGATTTAATACTACGTCATAATTATTGGATGGTATAAAATCCGACTTCTCGGCTTTAACTGAATACTTTTGTTTATATTTCTCTCGTAACCTTCTCAAAATCTCAACAAAATCGTCAGTGAACAGGAAGATGCACTGGAATCCCGGAGTAGGGGCCTTTACTTGTTGAAAAATACTGAGAAAGGTAAGACGTAAGTAGATATTATAGTTAATATTATTATTATTAGTAATAGTAGTAATAATATAATTTTGATTACAGTAGGTAAGAACCCTAACAAGAGTAGAGGAGTAGACTGGCTGGTAGTGGACAAAGAGAGGGAGTGATTGATGCAGGGGACATCATTTGTTAGAGCGCCGCTGCCCTCACAAATTGATCTATATTTATGCCACTACAATGGCTACTAATAGCTCACCACTGTCCCTACTTCATCTTTTTTATCTTGTACCCTAACTGGCATATGCTCTTCCATTAAACCCTCGGGTCTCGCATACCAATTGAAAACCTTGATACGGACACTATCACAAGTCAAAATAAACATTATGAATCTGTCAGTTGCTAGGAAAATAATCGTCATAACAAAACTTCACTATTTAATAACACTTTTTTTTCCGAGAAACATTTTTTTTTTTTAATTTATTTGTTGATATTTACAACTGTATA
>NW_027110685.1:353624-364750 GCF_000696795.3 Halyomorpha halys | reverse complement strand
TGATTGGAATCTAGGATGGGGTATAGGCGTTTCAAAATAAGTTTTTCGAGGATTTTTTCCGAGAAACATGAAATTAAATTAACACCTTCTTTATCAAAACAAACTACATTCTTCTGATTAATATTAATATTTTTTTTTTAGAAAGAAATTTATTCATTCATGCAGTCCAAATACATCGGGTCGCCACATTAAACAGCATACTGATCAATCCGTGATCGGACATATATAAATTACATATTTTTATATGATATAATATAGTAGAAAGATAACACATTTTTTTCCCCACAGTATTCATTTACAATTAATACCAGTCTACAAACTAAATACAAGCTTTTCAATTTATTCCTTTTTTTTTTCTTTCCCCTCCATTTTACAACCCTCATTTCATTTTATCAACAAATTCCCCTATATAACAAATATTAGAATATTAAAAATAATAAAGTAATAAATAAATAAAACAACAATTAAGATATGCGATGCATGCTTGCCATCCCTCCTCTGGACAACTCCCCCACTCATTAATTTCCATGCATGTGGTGGTGGATGATTCCCAGGGAGTCAAGTATTATATTCTCTGTCATCCTAGCCACGTCCTGGACATCGATCCCAAGTTCCTCCATGAAGCTCCTAGTTGTGCTGGGAATCGTTCCACGGGCTCCGAACCAGAGGCCTCTCACGTTGAAGTCTCGTTCTCCGAAGCCCTCACGGAACTTCTCCTTGAGGAAAGGGATACATTTATCGTAGATTTCTTTCTTTTCCCTATCTACTTTATTTGCCAGGTCAAGGTCGTTATTTTCATATCTCACGGTGGGATCCAGAATGATTGCAGACTTCCCCTTCTTAGGAAAAGCAACTATATCCGCATATCTTGTGGATCCATCCGTATCTACGCAGTAGACCTCGTCAAAGCAGGCAAAATCTCTTTATTTTAGGAGCTTCATTAACTCGTATTTCACTCTATGATGTCGGCGTGTTATGAGGAGGGAGTTGTTAGGGCTAAAACATTACAAAATTGTCAAACCATGTTAGCGACCAACTAGCGAGGTTGTTAATTGTTTAAACTCAAACTATTCAATATATATGTATATGTAGTTGACCGTAAAAATTTAAATATTTTAAGATGTTCAGGGTTGCGGTCAAAACAAAGAAGAAATAGTTTAAAACTATTTTAATGCCCGACGTTTCGCCCCACTTTGCAGGCTAAAAAGATACAAAAAAAAAACAGAATATTACAACAATAAGGTAATTTAAGCTAGGATAAATATCATGTAAAAATAAAGTGATAAGAAATTATATTATTTCAATTTCTTGAGACAAGGTAATTATTTATTAAATAAATCAAAACTTGTATCCTTTTTTGTCTCCACACTTTTTATTTCACCAGTCCAACGTTTCGGCCATTTTAGCCATCCTCAAGGACATCTTCAATTATAAATTCTCCTCACATTAACTTTTAAAATTTCTTATGCAGGCTATTCTCAAAATCACTAACCATATACACATAGAGGTGGATAGTTGTTTTGGTGGATAGTTTTAAAATAAAAAGATTTGGATAATTATGATTTTAAATAGAAGAATAGATTTTTAACTTATAATTAATGACCTCGGCAGAATAGCCTGTAAAAGAAATTTTAAATTTAATGTGAGGAGAATTTATAATTGAAGATGTCCTTGAGGATGGCTAAAATGGCCGAAACGTTGGACTGGTGAAATAAAAAGTATGGAGTCAAAAAAGGATACAAGTTTTGATTTATTTAATAAGTGATAAGAAATTACAAATAAATAAAAGGAAGGAAGACATAAAATAGTATCAGTATAAAATAAACTTAAATAAACAATGATAAGAATAAAAAACTTATTAACAATGGCAAGAGTAAAAATTTTAAAAAATACGTAAAATATACAGTTAAAAAAGTACAGGAGACGTACGTAAAACGAAAAACAATACGGGAAAAAGAAAAGATTAAATAAACGTCTTGAAAGAATAAATAAATATAAATACAAATAATAATAATGATATTAAATTATTAAGTGATGTTAAATTATTATTATTTTTATTTATATTTATTCTTTCAAGACGTTTATTTAATCTTTACTTTTTTTTTCTTTCCTTTTTCCCGTATTGTTTTTTGTTTTACGTACGTCTCCCGCCAGAAATCAAATTAAAAAATATTCGTGTTGAATTTTTTCCAGTAAATTGTAATTCACCTTCAGCCGGTTGACCTCGGCATAATTGCTAAAATGAAGGCTTACTACCGAAAACACATTTTGCAACACACAATATCACTCCTAGAAGCAGGGAAAAAAGCAAAAACCATCGGTGTTCTTCAGGTAAGCTTTAAACATAATATGGAAACTATGTATATATGTGCAATCAACATATTTTTTCCTACGGTTTTACAGGCTATGCAGTTCAGCCTACTACTATCGAAAAGTGCTTCCGTAAAGCAGGATCGCTCTAGAAGATTTGGGACAGGAAGAAACCACCGAAGAAGTAGAAGTTTTCAAAAACCCTCCGGAGTGGTCGAATGTTCTTCCAACATTACATTCGAAAATTTCGTAGAGTACAACAATCTGGCAGTGCGCGCCTCAAAGCGACGAAGACAATCGCAGAAATTCCCCCAATCCCAACCGAAGGAAGCTCGGACGATTCCGATTCAGAGGACGAAGATCCTTTGCCTCTTCCATATTTTGCAGAAGCTCTTGAAGCATTTGAAGTTGTAAAACGTTTTTTATACGCGAAAGAAATTAGCAAGAAGGAATCTAACAACTTAACAGAATGCGTAAGAATGGTGTATTCAGCCAAAAACAACATGAAACAAACAAACATAACGCAATTTTTTTGTCAAAAATTAAAAAATTCGGATTAAAGATAAATTAAATTTTTATACAATAAATAATTGTTTTTTTTTTCAACTGTATACAACATACGTATATGTACCTACTAAGTACGAGAAAAAAAATATACATCCATAATACATATATTGCGTATTCACTTACACGAAATATTCACTTATACGAAGAATTTTTGGTACCCTCTCATATTCATATAACTGAGACTTCACTGTATATTTTTACTGAAATTGCGATACAATTTTACTTCCTCCCAAACTACTAGACCTAATACATTTCTTTTGTTGAAGGTTTGAAAATTATCAATTATACTCCAAAAGTATAGAATAAAAACTATCATATCTCTAATATCAGTATCGATACTAGACTTTATATCAATGAACGTAAAAAAGCGGCTTCCAAAAGCATTAATATCCTTCCAATATAGAACAAACAAATGCAAAGCATAGATTCAATTAATTAATATTAATTTTAAAAGAGAAATTTGTATATTTACTTTCAGCTTAAATAAATCTTAAACTAATTATTTCGAAAACATGTAAATAATATCAATACTAAAATATCGATAGTCTGATATACGAAATCAAATATCGATATTGAATTATCCAATAATTAAATGAAAATATCTAATATCTGTCCAATAGAGTGCTAGTTGTTGTTGTTGTCTGGGGCTTAAGGGCGTAAAACCCTGAGGTCATCAACGCCCATGTTTCGTGCTTTATATTCTATTTCTATAATTCTATTTCACTTTAAATAATTTCGAAAAAAAATTTAAATAATTACTTCTGTTGGTATTTTTTATTACGAATAACAGATTTTCTGGTTTAAATCTTATTTAGAAGGCCATTCCTTTTTAAGAAAACTAAGACCATTTCCACGTACTTCTGGTCATCATTCAGAGCATCCGATACACTCGGTCCTACTCCCAATCTACTCAAGTTCGCAGAATAAAAATGGCATTCCTCAAATATGTGATTGATCGTAAGTACACTGTTGCAGTATTGACATTTTGGCGGTGGGTGCTTACTGATCAGATATCTATGAGTTAAACTCGTATGACCTATTCTCAATCTGGCAATAGCTACCTCCTCCCTGCGATTGGAACGGTATGATGTGGTCCATGGTTTAGTGGTTTTTTGATGGTTTTTAATTTGCTTGGCGGGCTTTCATCCCACATGGCTTGCCAACTAGATAATATCTCATTTTTCATTGGAAGACTTATTTCTTGTGGTGTCAGAATGGCCGTGCCCTGACCTGGAAGAGCAAGTGCTTGTTTAGCTGCAATGTCCACCAGTTCATTTCCAGTGATCCCCACGTGACCCGGCACCCATATAAAGAAAACAGTTTTTCCTAAGTTTTCGAGCATGCTGGTATAATTGTGAATTTTTATGATCACCGGGTGTTTCGGGTAAACGATCTTCATGGCTTTTAGTGAGCTTAAAGAGTCGGTAATGATAACTATGTTAGTATTCGTTACGCCGAAGCGAGTACGGAGTGCTAGTTTTAGTCCTTGTACTAGTTTTTCTAGTTATTCCATGGACACTTTTTTTATTGCCAATTAGTTATTCCTTATTATTAGTTTTTCCTTAGATATTAAACTTTAAATCATGAGTGTGCCTGGACCATTTAAGGCCGGAGATAAATTTGTTCTTACAATTACCAATATACATACATTGGTAAATATATGAATATGCTTATACTAACTTTTCCTATTTCTCCGAGTTTTTGCCCAACAACATTACTGTTGATGAGGTTAAACACTTTGAATAGAATAAATTTCCAGTTCAGAAATAATCAAAACAACAATATACTAAAAAAAATTCTCCCACTTATCGCCATTACAGTGACAGTTTAATGTTGCAACAGTTCACAGTCAAGGCATAAACATTGTAATATCATCCTTTTTTATAAATAATTGTTTTTATGTATAAATGGTTTTAGTTATGATTTTTTATGTATCAACGTTCAATATTGTTCATTTTTTTTTTGTTGAACCAAAAACCATTTGTGATCAGTCAGTCAAACGAAGTAAAAATAGATCGTTCAAAACAATCAAGATTTCGGCACGCGTCCTTCCGAAAGCTGGTGAATTACTGTTTTGTTGAGCAGATTCAAATATTTTTAACTTTACCTAATTTCCTCTCATGATTGTATTTACAGTAAATTTAAGTAAAAATAGAAGAGGAAAAATCTACACAAAGAATATCATGGACAAAAACCGTTGTGCTACAATCGATGTTTATATCGAACATCGCATGAGAAAGAACATTGGAAAAGAAACTTGTGAGTTGTAATGGCGGGAGAGATGATGTCTACTGGAAGCAGGGACGCTGACCTTCCTTTATTTAGAGTCAGTGGTAGATAAATAGAAAGAAGACATCAAGAGTCAGCAATCATCCAAGAATAGAATACTGAAGGAAGAAGGACACTTTTTGTTTGGATCACTGGTGGATTGGAGTGTCCTGGAAGCTAGAGTAGAAACAACTTTCTGTTTACTGTTGGAGGTAGATTTTGAGTAAGAAGACATCGAGAACCATACATCATTAAAGAAGATTATATACTTGGTTAGTTTGCTCTACCTAGGATTTAATAATATTCGTAAAAGTAGCTATTGATTTGGTGTCATTGTGTTCTGATTGTCTGGAAAACCCACCCTGTGATAAGAATCAATAATGTTATATAATTTAAAATAATAAGAACTATTAATTTGCCTTTATTTATTTTAATAAATCTGGAATATTACAACATACAATAGTTAAATATACCAGTTCACTGATATTACTTGTACTATCAACTGTCATGACTGAAATTATTGAATATACCATGGTAGTGACAACAACTGTTACCACAATGCATGAAACTATGGGTGTTGTTATACTGATATTACTTGTACTATTCATTACCATGTGAAATCTAGTGGGAGAGTACTGTCGCCATAACAATCATATAGTGACAGTTATGATGTAATAGATTCCCCGAAAGAAAGTTATACTGGCAGGTATTTTCAAGGCTTTTAGAGGGAAATTATGGTCGAGAGATTCAGCAGCACTGGTATGAATATACTTATAATAAAAGGTGTTAACAAAAATATAAAATTAAACACAAATAAAAAGACAAACAAATCAAAATTAAAAGTTAATTACTTCTTAGATGATTTTTTTTAACAAATAACACTAACAAAAGGATTATGAAAGGAGACTACATAAATGTAATAAAATATATCTCTTTATTACACATATATAGAAATACATACATCAAAGAATATATTTATACAAATGTACTCAGAAATATTTGAGGAATATAGTTGCTGCTAACATGACCTACTTAACGATGGCACGTCTTTAAGTACTAGATAGAAACACTAATTATTGAATCAATGGATAGTTGATCCCAAAATAATTCAATCCCTCTATCTGTTATTATTGTTCATGGTTACACAAAATACTTTAAATTATTTATACATAAACAATTAAGATACTACATGTGTCATGTTAAAACAACATTATTTTGTGCAATGATTACATAAGTTCTATGACATAAAAGTCATAACTGAAGACATGACCAAATCATCTATTATATACAATACTAACACTTCAAACCGTAACTGCTAGTAAAAGTAAAAATTATAATATCTATTTAAATTAGTTCCACAAAGACCTGCTGTTGGAAGAAGACAAATTATAAAAAAAAAAACTCATAATTCATTTATTTTCTAAAATAGTGTTGTTGTTTTTTTTTCAAAATATGGAAGTAAACATCAGATTATTAATAATAAAGGAAATTAAATTTTAACCTAAAAAAAAAAAAATATCCTTATGAGTATAAACCCTTATATGAAAAATATTCCTTTATTTCTTAAAACTTATAACTAACAATTTGCCAAACAGTACTTAGTTTGTTCAATTTCTTTTAGTGCCATTCTATCAAAAAATATTTTTTTTAAGTCGCCAGCTTGTGATAAAGAAATATCTATTATCAGAAAGAATCCATCAATTATGTAACAGACATTATTCGGTTCGTAAGACCAAAAGATGATAATATATTATAAGATAAGATATTACCTTATGAAGGATAGGTTAAGTAAGTATAATTTTTTTTTTTAGTCAATATGAAGTTCAAAACATCTAGTCATCAAAAAAAGTTAATTTTTTTTAAGCTATCATTGGAGGATAGGTTGATTTGGCACCATTCCGCAATGAATTAACAACACTGTTCAACTGATACAAAAATCAATTTTTATTTCCTTCTAAACTTTTTTTAACAACTTGAAATTTTAATAACCGATATTTCTATTTTATGGTTAATCTTAAGCAGATTTGTATCACATCTAAACTAAAGATCACTATAATAAAGAATACATGTTCAGCTACCATAAATATATATATATATAAATATAATAATATAGTTGATGATTTTATCATCAGCATAACAAATAAATTGATTATTAAATTTCATATATTAACAAATATTTTTCAATATAATATAAATCATAAAATTAACTTTATTCAAACAATAACAATGTCAAATAATAAGCAAACAGATCACCAATGGACAATATGTCATGTACACATTGTTTTTTCTAAAGATAACAGTTATAATTTAATGTCATTTATAAAAAAAAAAAAGAGAGAGAAAGAGATTATATTAACCGGATGGTTAACATTCATTAACTCTACTACATCAAAGTACCCTAAAACACAACTACATTTAGAGGTATATAAATCGAAACATATATCAGAATTCACAAATTATTCTTTTAATTTAAATAAGTGCTAATGGACAGACATGCAGCTCCCATTTATACAAAATAGAATTATTAAACAGACGAAAATTATATCACAGACATCGAATTTGACATATTTTGTACAAATTTATTACGTAATGTAGCTATATTTCTTTTTAGCTAATAAATATAATTCTCTTTTATCAGTCTCTTATAAGATAGGTTATACAATTTGGCTAACTATTATGGCAATGATTGTCGTCTTATGTCAAATTATGGATCAATTATAACACGCGAATGGACAAACACTAATCTATTTGGCTGTACTTTCTGAATCATGTCGGTACAAATAATCTAGACAATACATTGATGTGAATAACATCTCGTTTACATCAAATACCAATTATAATGATATAAAAAATGCATTATGTATAAAAATAAAAATGTATTCATTTGATAGTGAGTTGATGATTACCGATAAGTAAATAAATGATTATCATATTATATAACAATGATAATATTATTGTCTTTAAACAAATAGTGCATATCATCTAACACTCAAAAACAATAAAAAAGAAACTGACTTTACAATGTCATTTAAACTCCAAATAAACATATACATATATGTTTACGGAAATTGATATATCTGATTATGGACTAATCAAATTTATTTTATTATTAATTAAGTAGTTATATTGAATATTTTTGTACTGAACCAATTTTAAAAACATCACATTTATTTTATTCTTTATTACAAGAATTTATTTCAACACGTGGCAAGATAATGAATTTTATTTCATTTTCACGATTCTTATATTTATGATGTTTAAAATATAAATCTTTATCATAACAATAAAGAAAACAAAAAATACAACAGAAATCACACATTTCCTCTTATATCTAGAATAAATTGAGTATTGGAAAACAACTAACTATGGCAGAAAAGATCAAACAAATTTATTATTATATTCAACCTAAAAGGTTATTAAATGAACAGATTATGTTTATATATTGATATTGCTCAAAATGCCTCAGGCATTCAATTATAGGCATAGTTAACCTTTAATGAATAAGGTTAAGATAACTTAATATAGTTGTTAAATTTACGATACTATTTTACCGAGTATACATAGTTAGTTACCTATGTATTTTCACAATATTGCACTTATAAATAAAATATATTAACTGAGAATATAATTAATACATAAATAAACCAAACTCTGAGAGGATAAAGTTACCTTCAATTGCAGCTTTCAAAAAGTTACCTGAAGCATCCATGCCTGAAAAATTTAAATTACAAAATAAAGGTAATATAGAAACCAAAAGTTTACAAGATAAATGAATAAATATGTAACAAAATCATTAATGGAATTTGTATTAAGTAAAAAGTAAATTTGTTAATATTAAACTGTTCAACATTTAACTTTAAATTAAACTGTAATAATAAAACTGTTCAAAGTTTCAACAACAATGTTGTCATCTTCAGGAACTAAAAATTTAAATTACACATAATAGTATATACTTAAATTATTTAAAGTATTATCACTCTATTATTTAATTATTATTATAATTAAAATAGTATTTAATCATGACTCAAACTTACAAGACAGAAGATTCCAAGATAAATATTGAACAGTTTTATTTAAATTGGTAAAATAATTTGCCTTTAAAACAAAACATTGAGTTGAAATTAATCTTCACTCATTTCAAAACTGATATTTACTTATTGATTCACAATGGCTGTAGCTCCCAACCTTTTTTGGGGGTGTGGAACTTTTGGTACTTGTATCAAAATTGCGGAACTCCTATATTATATCTTTTGATGCTAACAGATTGACGAATGCTGTCTTTTCAGCAAAAGCTGAGAAAGGCTAGAATACCCATATAAACCCTGTGCAAAATTGAATAAAATCTAAGATGAAGTTTAAAACTATTTCGATTTGACTTAAAATGGTCCAATCCTTAATTATTTCGCAGAACTCCTGTGTTCTGAGGAATCACTGCACTATAACAATACATTCCCTAACTAACTTTCCAAATGAACCTTTCCAGTAGACTGATTAACTCCAATTTCAACAGTTTTCAGCAAAGTATTATTAATAACATTTCTCATTGCAATATTTTAATATTTTTCTTTAACAAAAATATTAACAGTTTATTATAACTTATGTTCAGCTTCTAGCCAAGTAATCAATCAATTATTATAGGAACAATATTAAAAATACGAGGATGGTTTTATGAAGTTAATCATCCTTTAAACTGAATCTTATCTTAAATTATCAAATTATAATAAAATATATCCAACAAAAATATTGAATATTCTGTAACAGGAAAATTTCCTAATGACAAAAAATCGCAACTCGTTCTTCGCACATCTGCCAATTTTTAGCACACTTCCATTTGATTTAGAATTTCTATTATTAGGATAATTTTGTTACCTATATCAAATATGCCAAGTTTAAATTATCATTTCATCCCAGAAAGATAAATGAAATTTTTTTTACAACAAAATTAAGCATAAAGAATTTTAAAACTCAATTGACCACGAGCTAATTCCAAACAACCAACATCCCATGCTGTAGCACGTATGCCTTGGGTTGGCCACCCCAGGGTATACTAAAAAAAATTCCAGAGGATGTGTGGTCAGCAAATAAGTACAATTATTTCTTCAACGCTTTCTGTTATTTAATTTGTCATAATTTATTTTTTATGATTCTTACTTCTATAATATTATATTTCTTCTATTGTTATCAAATATCAACTTCTATTGTTACAAATCAACTTTATTCATTGTTACGTATATTTCCAAATGAGTTCATTTATTATATACCTTTATTTTTTATGTTTCTTTGAGCGATGATTATCTATTTTTTATTTTATTTATTATTAATATTTATTTTTTTATTTATATTAATTTATTTTATTTTATTTTTATAATTAGCCCTGATGAAGGCCTGAAATTCAGGTCAAAACGTCGGCACAAATAAATAAGTTTTTCTTTATTTGTGTTTATTTACTGACCACCTACCCGGAGCATCTTCTCCTCATATTAATCTATGGTGAACTATTAACACCTCAAAACAAAAATTCATTCTCTCTCTAATTAAAACTGGACTTACTTTGATTCAGCTAGTTCCACCGCTTTGTTGAGAACGATCTGAATATCCATAGATGGAAAACTCTGAAAAACGTTAAATTATCAATAAAGTAATGGAAAATTATGTACAATTAAACAAAATAACCTATTTTATTGCCCATTTTCATCTTTACCAATAGTGAAAAATGAGGTAATTTAACATTTGATTTTAATTCAGTCAAGGGCATAATAAATTTTCATTAAATATGAATGACTTGGTATAATTTTTTTCGCAGTAATATAATTTCTTTTCATGGAATAAGTAGAATTTTAAAAAATTTACTAATATCACTAATATTTCCAGGAACTAAATGGTTTTATTTTGAAAGTAGATTTTATTACATTGGATGTCATAAGGATAAATATCATAATGGCCAATAGAATAAGCCAAAACATTAATACATTTTATTTATA
>NW_027110685.1:345789-353574 GCF_000696795.3 Halyomorpha halys | reverse complement strand
TTTATATTAAAAAAATGTGGGCTCAATGTGCCCCAATTAAGGCTTTTCCTTAATAGTTGTGATCGATAATTAATAATAAAAGATGAATCCCAAAACAAAACAAACAATAAAAACAAAGTAATTTACAATAATTATTTTATAAAGTTATGAAATTTATACATTTTTTATTACTTTTACTGTAAAATTCCTTCGGGTAAAACATAAATTAATAGTACTCTATCCCTAGTTAACATTTATTATAGGATTTAACAATTTTTTTAAAAATAATTTATATATTTTTAGAATTGATACATTTTTTTTTTTGTAAAATTTCTATTGATAACATATAAATTAACAGAAGATAGGTAATATAAAAAAATAAAAAAAACCAAGAAAGGTTGACAGAGAAGGACCCCCCAAACTCTCCCTCCAGTTTGATTACAAGATTAGAGCCCAACGCTGATTGCAACCATTCATACCCCTTTAGGGAGTCGCCCCTTCCTTTTCTTGTTTACATATCTGTCTGGACCCTCGTCTGTCTCGAGTGCAAACTTCCTTTACAAATATCTATCCCATTTACTAGCTATGCTAAACTGATTATTATTTTATTACCTTTAAAGTTATATTGTAAAACACACTTATTATTCACATTGTCTATTTTGAATAATAACGGTCTTCTTTATTAAAAAATCATTTATACATTATTATAGTATTTAGTCATAAATACTTATACAAAATAAAGTATGTATGTTAAAAATTATAAACAATTGGTGAACTATTAGGTTTAGTTTAAGTCTACTTAATTGGTCTATTAATTGGAATAGATGGGAGAAAGAAAAAATTAAATTTTGCCGAGTATGTAATTTAAAAAGTAAAATGTGAGTTGTAAATTAATAATTTAAGTTTTTAACGAGCCAGTAAGAATAAAAGTGGCCTAAATCACTTTTCATTTATGGTGTGATGTTAATTTATTTATTTGTAAATGTAATTAAATGTCACTCACACACACACTGTTTAAGTACATAATATGTATTTCAATAATATACAACTAACAATGATAATTATAAAATAATATATCAATAAAATATTATAAAAAATCATTATTTTGTAACCATATGTACTCATACCGTTATAGGTATATAATAAAGTTTGTAAGTTAAAAAAAACAAAGGGAATTACATTTTTTTTTTAAACTAATAAAATGAAGTGAATAAATAAGAAAAAAAAATAGTTTTTGACCAGCTAGTAATTTAAAAAGTAAAATATAAATCATAAGTTTTTAATCAATCAGTGAGAATGAAAGTGGCATAAATCACTTCTCATTATGGTGAATGTTCAATCTTTTTATGAATGTGCTTAAATATTACAAACATATTATTTCAGTATATACTTGATTTGAATATATCATTAACAACGACAAACATATTATTTCAGTATATACTTGATTTGAATATATCATTAACGACGACAATTATGAATAACTAGCTGACACAGCAATGCTTCAGTATATATATATTTGAGGGTATATATAGATTTAATGAACAAAATTGATAGATAGATATAAATTATTGTATTTAGCTAAAATTGATCATTTACTTTATTATTATGATTTGGTAACATAAATTAAACCATTATATACGATAAGGAATGAAACAGAAATTTGCATTATGTTTAAAAATAAAGTATCTATATCAAATAGTAACATAGAGGAACTCCGTGTCCTGGGTACATATAGTGAAATTAAAATTATAGATAAATCACATATTCACAAAAATATTGTTTGGTACCTCATTGCCAATGAAGATTAAATTAAATGAGCAATTGACATCGAGAGAAATAAAATCTTCTTAAAGAATTAAGGTGAAAAATTTCTAATTTTTAATCTCTTAGAAAAATGCTATTTGGTAGTTTGAGACGACACTAAAAACAAATATGAAATGCTCTTTTCTAAAAACAAATGTAGTGACATACTTTACACAGAGCCACATTATTTTTTTATAATTTTTTGTAATATAAATAATAATAGAGCTTAATAGAATCAGTAATATTTTTTCTTATTCCTAGGAAAGAGATGGAACGATCGGTGTACAATAACAGTGAAAAAAGGCATACTTTCTGAGCTACAAACAAAAAACACTTAATTTTGATCATATTTTTTTTTTCTAATCGAGAATTTTGGGATTTCATTATCTTTAAACCTTCCCATAGCGAAAGGGAATATTTTGAAAAAACTGCATATAAATCAGTCCACTAATATAAGTTTATTGTGGAAAAAGATTCGACCATTCCCTTTTACATATACGGACTAGCTGACTAGTTTGTATATTGTATACATATCAATAAATGGTTGTATTTGGTTAAAATTAAACATTTACGTATACTTTATTATAATGATTTGGTAACATAAAAAAAAAAATAAATGCTATGTAGTCTTTTTTTAGAACTTCAAAAACTCATTTAGGAAATAATTAATTTTTTTTTTCATAGAAGAGACTAATCTGTATATTAGTACAATATTAAAAAGATTCAGACCAACTGACATAAGAAAGTATGCTAAAATATTTTTATTGGTTCGATTTTAATGATTTTTTTTAAGCAATTTGATTATCTATAACATTGTAACGTACAGACTACATTGATTAAATCGGTTTAGTAATAAAAAAATTGATTATGGACAAAGATTCGACTGCTCCCTTTTATATAGATGATGTGATAAGACGGTAACCATGGTAACGTATTTCATGACAACTAACTTTGCCGTATCATCCTTAATACTGGTCCGATTTAGGCGATTTTTTTTTTCTTCTTTGAGGTAATTTTATTTGTCATGTATATACTACCTAAAATATAAATAGTGTTTTAAAATAAAAACCCTCCCTGTGTCTAGTAATTTTCAAAATATTGAAAAAATCCAGACGGACTTACTATACAAAATGTGGTAAAAGATTTTTTAGGAGTGAAACAAAGTTGATATTCGTTTTCAGCATCTCAGGAAACCCTTAAATACTAATTTTCAGAGGAGGGGGGGGGGGGATTGGTACATTGGGACAATCCTAAAAACGAATATGATTTTCTTTTTTCTAAAAACAAAAATTACAGACCTACTTTACCTCATGCCTTACGTTTAATTTTGTTCATAAGTTTTTTTTACTTACAAATCTCGGGCTTTCATTATCTTTAAACCTTCCCACGGCAAAGTGGAACATTTTGAAAAACTGCACGGAAATCGGTCCACTAATAAAAAAATTTATTGTAGACAAAGATTCGGCCACTATCTTTTTTATATATATAGATATATAAAAAAAATAGTGTGTATTATAATACACTATTATAAAAAAAACATTACTTAGTAACCTATATGCCCTCAGTTAAATCCAAAATGTTTGAGGGTTGAGTGCCCAAATTGAAAATATAAATTAAGGAACTCAATAAAAGAAAAAATTCTTATAAAAGTATGTCCATGAAAACTTCATTTAGGAAATATTCACATCTACAGATTTTCATTGTTATGAATTATTTAGGTTATAATAAATAAATTAATGTGTTCCAAATACTTAATTAATGTAATATAAACGTTAACATTCATTTTTTTGGCCCTTTAAATAATTATTGCTGTTGTTTTTTACATAGGTAGATCAGCCGTATATCTGTATTTCAGTTTGATTTATACTCGGCGAGCTACTGATAGATTAACAAAAAGTGAGTCATATTATTCTTTCATGATACATTTTCCTGTCCAAAAAAAAACAACACAAAAATAAAATATTGGAATCAAACGATCAGTGATACTCTGCAGCTTTATAACGACAACTTTTCCATATTTACAAACAAATAATACAACAACCTATACATTGCAGTTGACAAAAAAATTAAATTGCATTTTAAGTTGGCAAAAATTTATCTAGTAAAAGTTATATTAGGTAATAAAAAGTTGGGTCTGGAAATTTATTTTCTTCATGAGCCTATATCGCGAAAAGTTAATGAGTGATTAAAAAAATAAAAATTAATTTTTAACACATATATATATATATATATTATATTATATGATATTATACCTCGCTGTAAAGCACCTGATACTGAAACACAGTATATAAATATAGTATACATTTCACACCCCTTCTTCCCACTTAGACTACTGAAATGAAAAGTCGATCTATAACTGTCTATATCTATATCTATATCAAATATTAAAGTAATTTACTCACCTGAAGCAGTTTAACATTAGATGGAAAGTCATTTTTTAGAATTTGATCCCTGAGTAAACTAAAAAAAACAAAAAAAAAACAATAATTAGTTACTGAAAACCCATAGTAATAAAATTTAGCCTGGTTAATTTATCCCTGTTAAATTAAGTTAACCTGGTTAATTTGATTCCTGAGTAAACTAAAAAAATAAAATAATAATTAGTTACTGAAAATCCATAGTAATAAAATTTAACCTGATTAAGTGGGCCCTGGATATGTAGCCTCTACTACTGACAATTACAATACCGATGCTTCTGCATTAAAAGACTATTGTTACTAGGAATTTTGTAATTGAGATTTTATTGCTTAAATTATTTTTGTTTATCTCTGTAATTAGGACTTTATAGCTTAATAGGATGTCTAAGTGCTGTACAGTGATAACACTGTCACACAGATCGGGGAGTTTCTGTGCGGATTTTTGTTGTGGTTGGAACAGTAGTTGAAAAAAACATGTAAAATCACTTAGATCTAATAAATTTTATTATTTTACTATTTTTTTTTTACTATAAAAGATTAACGAATGGATCCTATTAATTTAATACCAATATTAAAATAGAGATCGATTACTCGTGATTTGAAACATGAAATTATAAGAGATTGGTTTGTAGTAAGAATTAAAGATAATTATTTTAGAAAATGACTGTTACTATGGAAAGATTTAACGTTTCAGAAAATGATTGATGAAGCAATGGCTGTTCAAGAAACAGAAAAACAATTGCAAAAAATGAAAATGGATTCTAAACTCGAAGATGAGATTGTAAGCAAATTGGAGATAAATAAATTGAAAAAAAAAAATGAATAAAAGCAGGATGGGAAGTAACTACGGGACACGTAGATATTATGAGGGAAAACACCTATTTGAAAAAGAAAAGTGTCCAGCATATGGTAAAAAGTGTTTAGAATATTCAAAATTCAATCATTTTAAAAAGATAAACAATATATATGTAAAAATATTGGGGAAAGAGTTGGAGTGGAAGAAAACTCAAAACCATAGTGCTACAATCGATGTTAAGAACTAAAACCTAGAGGAGGGGAAGGAAGAAAACTTGGTTTTTGTAGGATTCGTTGCTAAGGCATGGGCAGGGAATGATGTTTCCTGGATGATGAGGTCCCCATCATCTTTTGTCTATCTCAAGGGTGGATATCTTGAAAAGGAAGACATCGAGGAGTCACCCAAGAAAAACAAGGAACTCTTTGTTTTGGATCGCCAGAGAATGAGATGAGTCAAAACTTATAGAGGACAAATGCTTTGTTAACAGTCAGTGTTTGTTTGCTGAAAGAATTTACAACAAGTGTTAGTTTGTTCATAGAAGATTGTATAAATTGGTTAGTTTCGCTCTACCTAAAATTAAATACAGTTGTGAAAGTAGATATTAATTTAATTAAGTATTATTGGTAAAAAAGTGTCTGTTCTGACAACCTAGAAACCCACTCTGAGATTAAGAGTCTATAATATTATAAATAATTAAAAATAAAAATTCTCATGTTTATTTAATATTTAATCTTTTTATTTGACCTAGTCATCTTCAAAACTATACTTTAGATATGAGAATTAAGTTAAAACTATCAATTTTCTTTTTATTTATTTTAAATATTTTTGAATATTACAACATATATAAATAATTTTAATGAACTTTTGTTACCAAATTGCTCCCATTAATTTTCAAGCTTTGCATTCAAATTTTCAGCTTTAGAGATAATTCGCACATTTTTTTATGTGGTTTCGAACATTTTCATGAATAATAGGAAACATAGCAATCAATTAGAAAATTCTAATTTAAAAAATACTTCAAGCCATTAATTTAAAAAAAAGAACCATTAATAATGTATTAATTTTATGATTTGTTTTTTAAGAATTTATCAGTTAAAGCGCTTTATTTCTATGGTTCCTAGGAACAGTATTATAACAAAGCTTAACTGTATTCTGTTTTACCAATAATTGATTTAGCGATTACTACGTATATATTTTATTTTATTGGTTACTAATTTTTATAACTAATTCCGTACTAGCATTCTTACTACTTAATTTACTAGCATAAACATTGCAATATTTGATTAAATAGCTTCCTCATATTCACCAAACCAAATCACTGATATAGCCAACCAAGCACATGTACATATTACATATAGTACATAAGCAAAGGCAATTAAGCTGCCAAGGGTTACTGGACAAAACCCACAATAAAAGGAGATAATAAAATTATGTTTTCAATTATGGGCACTAATATAATAAAAAGTAAGATTATTTAATATCATACTCACATTATCATGGCACAACAGACAAAAATAAGAAATGAGAACCTAAAAGTGTCTGCAAGAAGGGAATCCCATATCCTGAGAACATCTGGGAGAGGAAACTCCTGGGATAAAAGTAGTGTTAACCATCTGAAAAAATATGGATTTTTTTTATCAAGTTCAAAATTTAAATTTAAGAAATTAATTAGCTTAATATAATATAATATATGTAACTTGTAATAATATAATATATATTGTAACGAGGTTCTTTCCTTGGGGAGAGAAAAGATAGATAACCAATCAATTTGATCGGTCCGTTCATAAACGATGTTTCACTGGATAGGAGTGTAAAACGAAAAAAGAACAGGTGTAATTGTTGTGGACTTGGTGTTCATACTTTTGGTTACTTATGTACTACAATAAAAAATCTTTTTCTTTGTTTTGGTTCATTGCATTTTTTTCCTCTTGGTCTGGGTATCACGCAACAGTATAAATAACATTAATAGTGTTGATAAATCTCAAGATCTCTAAGACTATTATATCAAGGATTGACAATCTAAGGAAGAAGATTAAAAACTATAAATAAAAATACTATATAAAACTAAAATATTAACAACATAAGAAAGATGGTCTGAGTGAGATCAAAAAGTAATTCAACTAATACAATAACTATTTTTTAAGATCTAATGTTCTGCCCCACTTTGCAGGACTTTATAAGGACTTCTTGCTGAGATAGTTTTTCCACTCAACCATTATTCTTAGAGGCTTAAGAAGGCTCTCCGAACCTAACTACCAGTTCTATTTATTAGCTGGTGACAAAAATGGCTTATCTATGGAGATGGGTAATTCAATTCTTCCAACTGAACTAATTCACTCATTTTAATGAATTGATTCTTTGAAATAACTCTTTTTACCTTTTTTTTATTGTTATTAAAAAAGAACTTTTAGAAGAAAAAAATAACTAAAATTTCCCAACCTCGTCTTTTTCCAGATAAAAAGGTTCTTTTAAAGATAATAAAAAATTAAATTATATAAATAAATAATTGACCATATTATTTAAAATTATGAAGAAGATTGTTAGGGGTGCGGTCAGAAGAAAACAAAAAATTGCTAATAACTATTTACTTGCCGACATTTCGCCCCACTTTGTAGAGCTTCACCAGGGCTGTACCAGTTGAGAGCTTTCGAAACAATAAATTTTGATTGTTTGTTGTTGGTTGATCATTGTTTATTTTGTATTAATACTATTTTATTTCTTATAATACTTTGTTTTTTCACTTTTTTCTGCATTTCAGAAGCCCATTTTCTTGTCATATCCTTTATTCTT
>NW_027110685.1:308842-344815 GCF_000696795.3 Halyomorpha halys | reverse complement strand
CACTTATGTTTTTGTTTTCCTTTTGTAACTATGTGTTTGTATCTTTTTTAGCCCTGACGAAGCCCTGCAACGTGGGGCGAAACGTTGGCTCATTAAAATAGTATAATTCTACTATTTGAGTTTTTTTGACCGCACCCGGACCATATTCCTTTCATCTATTTTATTTATTCTTCTCTTTCATTTGTATATAATTTTCTTTCCACTAATTTTTACATAATTTTAACCCTATCTTAATTTATTTTTTTGTATCTTATTGTCTTACTATGTCAAAAGATTTTTAGTTGTTTTTGTATCTTTTTAGCCCTGATGAAGCTCTACAAACTGGGACGAAACATCGGCAAATAAATAGTTGTTAACTATTTTTGTTCTCTTCTGATCACACCCCTGACCAACTTCTACATAATTTAAACTAAATACTGTTTTGAAATATGTTATTTTATTCACATTATTCAATTATTTCAGTAAATAGTATTTCATTATTTATTAATTATCACCTACTTTACTAATATTCAATATTATTACTTATGGATAGAACTTTAATTTGTCATAAAAAATTATTTTAATTACCTAAAACTATAATACTGTGGTCTCAGTTCTTGCTCTTGTAATCTCATATATATTTCATGATCATTTCTTTTAAGCTCACTGCAGAGTCGCTCCATCAACTTATTGATACCTGCATAAATAATCTATACATTACTTTTAAAACCAACCACATATTTTAAATTTAATATATGTACATATAGTTAACCGTAAAAATTGATATATAAGAAGATGGTCAGGGTTGCGGTCAAAAGTGAAACAAAAATAGTTTACAACTATTTATTTTCCGACGTTTCACCCCACTTTGCAGGGCTTCATCAGGGCTAAAAAGATATAAATCATTTTGTATAAGTTGTAAACTATTTTTGTTTCACTTTTGACCGCAACCCTGACCATCTTCTTATATATTTTAAATTTAAATTTATGCTTCAATAAATAAATATGGATACATTTATTATATTATATTCATTTTAACAGAAAAATGAATAAAGAATTTAATTGTTTGGCTAAATTTTATAATGAAAATTAAGAATACATAATTTTCAAATATAAGTTTCCTGAAACATTTTAAATAAAACAATTATGGTCTTAAGTGACCCAAGAATAATGTTTTACCAAGTACATATTAGCCACCAGAATGTTATAATTATAAATAATTTTTAAAGCTCAAAGCTAGATATATTATTAATTAATTTTTTTCCTTTCCAGTTGAAATTTCTTTTTTATAACTATTAGTTTATTTTAATTTTTGTAACTATAAGTTATTTTGTCTATTTTTAATTAAAATTTATGTTTAAGTCTTTAACATATATCTTTGATGCGCGGTCATAAGAGCTTAAGTCGTAAATAGGAATTTTTCAGGAGAACAAAAACAAAGTTCAAAACATTATGTAAAATCTAATTATTGATATTTTTGTAATTGTTATTTTTATAAAACAACATAATAGTAAGTCTATCTGAAGCATAAAGACCTTATTACCAACCGGTAGCTCTGATTTGGTGCTATAATACTACATAATCTCTAAATGCTCAAAAAGTGACTTAAGCCTTTATGACCGCGCATCAAAGATACATAGACATGTAAAACATTTGTTATGTTGTGTAAATACCAGGTCATTCAAAAAGTCCTGTCGTTTTTTTGGGGGAAATTATAAATAAATAAATATTTTCAAATAATCACCTTTATTCATCAAAATATCCACCGTTACAGTCGGTAACCTTCTCCCAACGAGATGGTAAAGCCCAAATTCCTTCCTTAAAAAACTGTTGATTTTTACTGCAAAAATAAGTGGTCAGTTCGTGAATTAGGTTGTCACGGTCTTGAAAACATTTTTGTCTCAGATTGTTGTCGAGATCTCTGAATAGGTGATAATCAGTGGGTGACAGGTCAGGGGAATATGGTGGGTGAGGCAAAACTTCCCAGCCTATTTCTGTCAATTTTTCCCTGGTCAATTTGGCGGTGTGTGGTCGAGCGTTGTCTTGAAGAAGCAAAGGTCTTCTTCTGTTGACTAAGCAGGGATCAAAAGTCTTAAGCTTGGATTGGCAATGGTCCAGTATATTGCAGTATACTTCTGCAGTGATGGTTTGCCCTTGATTCAGAATCTCAAAATGCACTATACCTTTGGCTGTCCAGAAAACAATGAGCAAAACTTTCTTTGGATGGAGATCTGGTTTTGGAAATTGTTTAGGTTTCTCATCTGCCGACAACCACTGATATGATCGTCTGAAGTTGTTGTACAACACCCATTTCTCATCACAGGTGATGATTCGATTCAAAAAGGGTTCGACTTTCAAGCGGGAAGTTAACGAAGATGCAGTTGTCAAGCGAACAAGCATATTGGCATCTGAAAGCTTATGAGGAATCCATTTATCCAGTTTTTTCACTTTTCCCAGTTCTTTAAGGTAATTCCAGGCAGTGGTGGCTGAGATATTAAGTTGAGAGGCTATCTCTGAACAACTTTGACGCGGATCCAACTCTACTACTCTTCGAACGTCCTCCTTATCAACTACAGTTGGTCGACCTGAGCGTGCCTCGTCTTCTAGTGTCTCGTCGCCTCCACGAAATTTTGAAAACCAAAATTGTGGCCTTCCGCTCAGACAGCACATCTTCCCCAAACACGGAGCATATTTTTCTAGCAGTTTCGGCAGCTTTTGAGCCAAGTTTAAACTCATAGAGCAAAATCGACCGAATTTGAGTTTCAACTGGAATCATTTTAACTAGACAGTTGGATGGTGACTGCATTAAATTAATCCTCCTTAGCCTCCTATTCATAAAGTATAAACATTTGTGTTTACATGGATAAAAGTTGTATTGAACGGAATTAATTAGCAAACACTCTAGAATCAAAATAAACAACGAACAAACGAAAAACGACAGGACTTTTTGAATGCCCTGGTAAATAGATTCCAGGTGTTTATACGGACATCAATACCAACTCCACTAGAATTAAGGCGATTAGTCTTTCTGAGATAGTCTACTGCTAGATTTTGGGGTACAGCTGTTAGTTGTGTTAGTAACCATTACATTAATTTTAGTTAATATGTTACTATCAAAATTCCTATTTTAGGATTTCTCGAGATAGAAATAACAAATATATATTTGTTCCTGCCAAGGATGCAACAGTTTAACAAAAGCTAACACAGCAGTATCAGGAAAGATCGGACAGTCTTGGCTTTTCCCATTTGAATCTAATATCTCTATTTTTCCTTTTTTGCAATACTTTACCTAGCTATACATTCCTTATATAGGTATGTGAAAGTAAAATAATATTTATTTTATAATAAAAATAAGAAAATATAATATTTCAATTATAAACAACTTTATTTTGGTTCTTTTTTTTTGGATTAATTTTTTATAAATATCAATTAAAAATACTAAGACAAAACCTAATAAACCACTCTTAACCCACCTTTTTTTAGTATAAAATTATATGATAATAACAAAAACTGATCAAAGTTTTATTGTATATTTATAATTAATTATATTTTCATATATATTTCACATCTTTTTTTATGATAATTAATAATAAAAAACATTACAAGCTACCAATCACTGTAGATATTAAAAATCAGTATAGATACCTGATTCAGTCTCATCTAAAGTTTTGATAAAAAAGTCTCTGATCTCTGCCATCAAATTTGTAAAAGCGAAGAAACAATCAGCTTCAGCATGTTCTACAACAAGAAATAAGAATAAACATAATATTAAATATTACGTACCACATAATAGTATTAAATGTCAAACTATGATCAAGTATCCTAGCAATAATCTTTGTATATTTTTCTTAGTGTTTGTTTTGACCAATTAATCAAAATAAAACATTTCAGTGAAGGATATGAATAAAAATTATACACAAATAGTTACCCCGCCATTCCTGATGAGGGTCGCTAGCGAAGACATGGTAGATCGGTCCAACAATCTCATTCATGCCTTGGACGTAGCCTTGCCCAGGGTTCAGCTTTGCATAAAGGAACAGTATCCTTTGGACCACTTCCCAGTGAGCTTCTGAACCCTCTGCAAGGGGGGCATAGTCCTCTGGTGCCTTTCTTCGCGATAATGCAATCTGATAAAGGATTATATATCATAAGTGAATATTTCCTAAGTGAAACATTATAACTATATTTATTTATAATCTTAATATTTTCTTGAGACTGGTAATTTTTTAATAAATAATTCAAACACTATCCATTATAGTCTTAAAACTTTTTATTTCTTTTATACGTCCAACGTTTCGGCCAATCCGGCCATCTTCAGGGACAATCTCAATATCACTTTGAAAACATATAATTTAAAACACTCTAAAAACTTAATTCAGGCTATTCTGCCCAGGTCAACACATTAATATCTAATTAGTCAATTATCCATTAAAACACAGTCAAATTTATTTATCTGCAAACACTATTAATAAACTTTTATCACCTCATTAATTATAACTATATACAGACATAAAGAATAATTATATAAAATTCTCACTTTTAATTCCAATAACCAAAATAAAATAAGATAATGACAAAAGGCTAAGCGAACCAAAAGGTTCGATGCCAATACCACCAAGCGCTGTCTACACACATCTATCCTGATGTCAATCCAAACCCTAATTCACAAAATCAGTCTTGATACAATTCTCCCACCCATGTTTCGGTCAACCCCACAGTGTTAGTTACTTTTTAGGGATACGTTTTTTGCTAAACCCTACAACCCTATAAGCCTCAATTAAATACTATCATCTGAATTATATTTAAAGAATGCAGTTCACGCAATTTGCCGTTGTTTAGCCTTTTTAGTTCTCCGATTATCTCATCCTCTTTGGTCTCAATATGTTATTTAATATTTATTTTTAAACTGCTTGAGGCGACGTTCGGCACCCAATGTAAAATGTCTAGTTTCGCATTCGTAAAGAGGATAGGATAATAGATTTGTGAATAATAACTTTTAACTAACGTTGAATAATAACTTAATACGCAAGCTAAGTAATTTTTTTTTTTAAGGGACAGTGAAGGTTATGTTTGCCTAGTTATCTACAGGTGACCAACCTATACTAACCATGGTGGGGAGTCAAGTTTTTCATTTTGGATCGCTGTCCACATTCATGTGGGATCGCTACTTAATGAAAAAAATCAACGCCCCAGGCCGGATTCGAACTGATGCTGCCCACAGACCTCAGAACGATAGACCTAGGCCTAACCATTTGAGCTACGGATGGCCCAAACTACATAATTTAAAAACTGAAAAATAAGATTTATTTCCTCATTATTTTTTTTTTTTTTTTTCTAATCACAGTTTGCCCTAAATAAAATAGTTTTTCTACCTGTTTAAATGTATTTCCTCCTATATCACCAATATTGTTGCTATTTCTGCTGTTAACCATACATTTTGTTTTATCCATATTTATTTCAAAATCTAGTTCCTTTTATCAACATAGTTGTATTTAGTTTTATAAAAGAAGAATCAAATAAGATTCTACAAAACTACATAAATTTAATTAATAAAATTAATACAGAGAAAAGTGCTTTATATTCAACTGCTCCTAAGTAGGCCAGATTAGGACTTCACTTGAAGATCATTAAAATATGAATCTGATTTTTGAATTAAGCTGATTTTAAATACCTAAGTAATAAGAACTGTAAAGGATGTCAGCAGAACTGACTTAGAATCAGTGAGAGAATAAAAAAAAAAAAGTTCTCTCTCATACAGATGAATAACTTTGGAGGACTAAACATATTTGAATACAGTATAAAAACATCTTCTAGGAGATAATTTAATTTACGGATACCATTATATCTTCAAATGTTAATTAAAAACTGCTTAAATTTCTCACAAAATAATTATTTTCAAAAGCTTGAATTGAATGAAGCATGAAATTGAAATCACTTACTTGCTGTGATCCAAAATGAAAAGCATTAAAAATAAAATCACATTAAATTTAATTAAATACCTTAAATTTCTCTTATTGTCAATAAACAAGTGTATAAACCTCAATTTAATGAATTTTAAGGCACATAAGCCTCAATAAAAATAAAAAATAAATCAAAATAACAATTTTTTTAAAATGATAAAATGAAATTCATTACATTAAGGTTCCACTGTAATCACTACTTCCAAAATCATTTAATAAAACCCTTTGCATTTAATAAATCTCTGAACAAACAATTTAAGTAGTTTAATGCCATTTCTTTTCAAGCGTGATTCTGACCAAATCACCTCCTAGCACAACCATTGGTCTAGTAATAGTACTTCTTTACAAACTTCTGAAATCCTGACCCTTCATGGGTTGTAGCGGTACAGATTTAAATTTAAATGTCATTTCTTTAAAAAAAAAAAAAATAACTGTTTTGGAAATTTTAACAGTCTACCATTCTTCTTTCGTCTTAGGAGAATGAATTAGTAAAGTAAATAAATCAGAAAATACATTAATTGGTAAATACAACTTCTAAAGGCTGATTTAAACATAGTTAGTCAGTGTGCTAGTAGAGGTTGCCAGCAAGTCAGTTACTATCAACATCAAAATCTTTAAAACATTATTAACCCAAAATATCATAACCGAGAAGTGAGGGGTGCGTTAATGCAAGTTATCACAGATAAAATGAATGTTCCAACCTTTTCAGTAAAACATGTACCAAATAAAAAATTTAAATTTTACCGTTAACATATTACTTGGAATCAGTGATAATTGAAAAAAAAATATTGGGGGATAAACTGATGTTGGTTAAGGCTTAACTGCCATGGTTTAATGATAAGGATTATAACATGAAAAGGGACGTAACGTTCGTGAGCCTAGGGGAATGGGTCCTAGAATGCTCAGTTGGGAAAGTGGTGGGTTCGATTCCCATACGGGAAAGTTAATAATTATTTCATTCCATTATTCCAATCCTGAAAAATGAATCTTGACACTCCCACTAACTTCAAAGTAGCCAGCAGGAGTTGGAAAAAAGAACAACTAGGCCTACTTGCCAGACCAATACCAAATAAATCATGAAAACAGCAAACTTCAAGGACAAAGAAACGTGCTATAACTCGGTGAGTAAAGAATAATAATTTCTAAGAGCTCATCCCACAAAACTTAAGAGATTAAATTCAATCATTTTTGAATTTATTTGAACAACAATTCTATATACTGGCCAATAAACACATTAAACATCTGCATAATTCTAGGTATATTTACTTATACTAGTCAGCTGGAATTTCAGTTGCTATTAGTGATCTTCCAGTCAAAATCTGGATAGCATACCAACTACTGGCAGTGTTTAAACCAGCCTTTAGACTCATAAAATCCCAAACAAGCAATAAAACTACATAATCAGGGAGAAAAAACAGGAATAGGCATAATAAAAAGAATTTTACGATTAACTACTACATACTCTGGTAATTCCTAAACCTTTCCTCTCAACATTGGCAGAATTTAGGACTGGGTGTTGAACCCGACCATGGAGTCTCTTCTCACCACCGGAGTTAACAACTGCTGAACATGGGAACTCAGTCGCCTGCTGGAAGAATGATATGTCTGGGCATAGCCGCCTGGATAAAACATGACAATCAAAATGTAATAACAAAATAAATATGACTTCACTTTAGTCATCAAAATGTATTTTAAAAAAAATCTTATAAACTCTAATGAAAACAGACAAATTTTGATTTTAAATATATATAAATAGTTTTATTCTGAGATTTATATTATACAAGAATACAAATCCAATTCTGAAAAGTGTCATTAAAAACAAGTAGTTGATATCTATTTTTAATCTTAGTTTAATTTTAGTTATAGTTGGTATCACATTAGGTCAATGAATTTTAAAAAATAAAGCTATCAAGATGTGAAAAAAAGTATGATTATACCTCACATCTTTGTCTATTTGGAGGAGCACTTCGTTATCCCTGAAAAATGCATCCCAAAGACTATCAGGATTACAACTCAAAGGATGATCAGACATTGTGACATCGACTCTTTCTCCTGACTCATTGCATGATGCCCCAGGATTGACAATCATCTCATCTAAAATACAACATAACTGCAGAATTACACAACAAACTTAATTAAATATTTGGAGAAGAGCTTACCCACAAATTGGGCATATAACTTCCTCTTCATTGCCAATACTTCATTCCAGCATCTTCTATCAGGTGGAAGATAATTAAGCATTAACCGCCAGCAGAGTGCTCTGTTCACTTGTTCCTCAGGTATGCCTAGGAATAACAACATACATTAAACAATAGAGTGTTTATTATAATTAAACAAAATTAATAATCTTTTTCTAGTTTAGATGATTAATGAGCTTCACTAACAATAAATAGCAAATACATTGGATTTAGAGCAAAAACAACGAATGTCTTCAAAATTCTAATGTTCGAACCGATGTTAAAGCTGAGAAAAGAGAAATTATAAAAATAGTTGACCTATAAAAACTAATTTTAACGTGCAAGTACAGTAGTCAAATGCTACTAATTTTGGTTTAATGTAGTTAGTAATTTACTAATCATTAACATTTAGGTTTAATGGTCAAATACCTCAATGTTACTTTGAATTTAGATAAGGGAGGGTTACTGTCATGAAAGAATAGAAATTCTAAGGAAATTTTAATTGCAAGTACCATGAACTATACAATACAAAAAAAATTAATTAATGAATAAGCACGAAGTTAAAAAAAAAAAAAAGAAGAAATATTTGACAGAAATGTTAAGGATGAAATCAATTTTAATTAGACAGAAATAATAGTTTACAAAGTAAAAAAAAATAAGCGCATTTATTTAGTAATAATTACTGTGATGTAAAATATTGTTATTATAATTAAGTCCAGATGAAACAGCAAAATATTTCATAAGATGGAAATCGAATATAAAACTTTTGCAACCAGAAACAGTACAAATAACAACTTTATTATATAAGGTTGATTTATAAGAACAGAATATGATAACAACCTCCTTATATCCTGATAACTTAGTTATGTACCTCCTATTTGTGATATTAACAGGATCAGGGAAGGAGTTGTACAATTAGAAAACATCTTCCATACCTGTCAGTCAGGCTGAGGATGGAAAAAAAGTTTAGAAGAATATAATAAAAGACAATATGATGTAGGAACAAAGAAACTAAAATAGAAAATGAAAATATTATTTTCGAAAATTTAGTAACATTTGTTGGCTGATAGATCAAATATCAACCGATATCTTAAATGGGTGTCAACAAAAGTGGGCGTATGTCAAAAAATAAAACTTGATTTACCATTGAAACAAACGCTTTTCAATTTATACAAATCAATCTCCTCTTCATTAATAATATCTTCAAATTCCTTTACCCTAGAAAAAAAAGTATATCATTTGAATAATGTCATGTTAACTTCAAATGCACATAGATAAATAATATCTACCTCGCTCTATAAGAAGCCATAACTGAAAAGATATAATAAAGAACTGTAGTATTAAAGTACTACTATAGGGACGTATAAACTAAGCCACGACAACCATAAATTAATGGTTAATGAAGTTGAACTAAACATCTAATAATATTCTAAATGGTAGTTTGATAAAATTTGGAAGACGGCAACTTTTCGCCAAGTAGTGAGGCGCCAGATCCAAAGAGGTACGAGGAAGAGGAGTGGTCACAAAAAAAGAACTGTTAAGTTAGATTATTCGTATTTATTAGGAATTATATATATATGGGCAGTCTGAATGACAATAAAACCAAATATGGACGTTTGGATCTATCGTGCAGGGGCAATGCTGATGGATACCAAGAAAATTTTGAAATCCTATTATTCAAAATATGAAGTGGAAAAGGTAATGAAAAAGTGAAGCTGCAATCGCTTCATTCAGATTCAACGTTTCATTTTATTCTCGAAGTCAAATGCAAAAAAAATGGCAAATATTTTCTGTTTATAACCAATCGATTGCACTGAATTCTTATTGTTCTGTATATACCTCATATGCAAGTAAGCGTCAGTCGGATTGAGAGGGTAGCGGTCTTCGTGATTGAATCAGTATGACTTTTAATGATGATTATTATTCCGACTGAACGTGTCGGGGTCTTTTATTGATTCTGAAATATTCAGCAAAAGATATCGCAGCGAATAGTGAAGGAGACTGACTTATAGTTCTGGATTTTAATGAACAGACATTTACACTAATATTACGTCTTAGCTACCCAGATACTGTCTAAAGTTAGGCACAAAAAAAAAATCTTTATATATGATTTAACTTTTTTAAGGTTTAGCGTATATAACCAATAAAGGCAGAAATCCTATTATTTTATGCAGAACAAAAAACCATGGTCAACTATTTGAATTAAGAAAAATGCCCCTGACATTCCAAGACATATCTAATGTCAAATGGGATTTGAATCAAAACATTTTTAATAAAGTATGAAGGAAATGGTCCAGGTTGTGGTCAAAAAGAACAAAAATAGTTAAAAACTAATTTTGTTCTTTTTGATAGCAACCCTAACCGTCTTCTTCCTATTTTTAATTAAGGTTTAAACTTAGCAAAAGAGGGGAACACTTTAAAAACGCACCATATAATTCAAACATAGGTTATATTATTGCTACTATCTTAAGGATAAAATATATAGAGGATATTGTATAGTATTATTTCAAAAACTAAAATTTTATTTTACCTCAGGATCTGTCACTGCATTTTCATTAAATGTAATAATTAGCCAGTTCACTTCCATGGAAATCATTTTTATCAAAATAGTGATGAAAATGTGAAGGAAAATCTAAACCAAAAGATTAAAAAAATTAAGTAACATAATTTTAATTAAGTGAAGTACAATTTTTTTAAACATAAGTAGATGGTCAGGGTTGCGGTAAAAAAAAGAACAAATAGTTTAAAACTATTTTAATGTCCGACGTTTCGCCCCACTTTGCAGGGCTTCATCAGGGCTAAAAAGATAAAAAAAAAAAAACTGAGAATATTACAATAACAAGGTAATTTAAGCTAGGATAAATATGTAAAAAGAAAGTGATAAGAAGTTACATATAAATAAGAGGAAGGGAGACATAAAATAATATCAGTATAAAATGAACTTGAATAAACAATGATAAGAATAAAAAATAAGTAACAACGGCAACAGTAAAAATTTTTTTTAAAATACATAAAATATACAGTTAAAAAAGTACAGGAGATGTACATAAAACAAAAACAATACGGGGAAAAAAAAAAAAAAAAAAAAAAAAGAAAGTAGATATTAAATAAACGTCTTGAATATATACAATTTTTTAAATTGTATTACAGTGTATAAAATAAAAAAAATTGTACTTCACTGATTTATGATATCTATAAATCATTAATTTAATTTTTAAAACCATTAATTATAAAATATGAGTTTTTTTTATTTCCCAATTTATCTTAAATAATAAAAAATAAAGAGTTGTGAGTAAACATATGCATTATAACATTTTTTACCTCATTTAAAATTCAATTATCAAATACTCCTGTGGCATGGTTTTCATCTTATTTTATATTACATTCAAATTTATTTTAATTAGATGGTGTACAAAATTCGTTATATATTGTATCCTAATTTTCTGCAACAGCCAACTAATTAATTCTATAAAATTTCATGTTATATTTTTAGGTAGTTTTTGTAAGTATTTATTTTTTGCAACAACCAAAATATTTAGCCTTTTGGTCAGACATGATAGCAACTTTTTTCTTTAATAAAACAATTCTATTTTAGGAAAACATTCACTTGTTTTATGGAATTGCTTTACTACTGCTAATTAAAAATTCCCTAAGGTTTCCTATAGAACATTGATAAACCCATCTAGAGAATTGATAAAAAAAAAAAAGCAATGTGTTATATTATTTTCAGATAAGTTTTGTTATATACTATAGATTTTGTAATAAAGTAAAGACAGGGAAGCTTAAAAATACTGTAATATCACCAAAAGATTAGAGGTAGTGTATAATAGGATAATTTTGCTGGTAGTGTTATGTTAAAACCATAAAATAGTAATAGAATTCAGGCGATATATGGCTTCAGTGAAAGTCTTGGGTAAAAAAAAAAAAAAAGGAAATAGGCAGGATGTAAAGATTAAGGAGTAATAATCTTAAAGAAAGAAAATAATACTCCAGATTTATGGAAGCACCAGTCTAAAATGGTTATATTTGATTACGAAAAAAGTGAGACACTTTTGTAATTACAGTTTAAAAGTATACAAAAACAAACAGCACTCCTCCAAAATATGCAGAGAAAAATGTCAAAATTTTCGGTAGCCAACCAATTCATATTCTCATGAAGGAACAGATCCTTTAAAAGCCGAAATACCAAATAAGAAAAGATAAACTGGAAATTACTTCAACAAAAAGAGTGATAATGCCCAATGCAGATTGTTTTGCAAGATAATAAATGAATAAACATTCTTTTTGTATTTTAAATACAATAAAAATTTAGGTATAATAATAGTATACCATTGTCCAATATTACACATTGCTGTACAATTATCCAATTTATGCCAATACACAGTTCTGCACAATAGGGTGTTTTATTTTGACCTTTTCTTAATCTCTCTTTTAATTTGGAGGGCCACATTTAGAACATACCAGTTAAATACCAGAGCACAGACGGTTACTTAAAACAATTAATTGCTATGGTAAATTGGGTTCTGGAGGGTTCAATAATTAAAATAATACTGGAATAAACTCATAAACTGCAAAATTAATTTCCTTTATTTACAAGTTAAATCTTATTGATATTTACTAGATGAATAACAATTAAATATAAAACTTTCGCTTTCATAAGTCCTAATGCACCTAATATTTTACATTTCCAAACATCATCTCCCAATCTTTTGAGACTTACTCTCTTTTTCATAAGCCCTACTTCACCTATTTTTTCTTTTTTTTGGCTTCCTGCCAGTTTTCAGTATCATCTCCTAATCTTTTGATCTATTCTTTCTTTGCCTCTCTAATCTACAATATTTCTTTTTTCTCCCTCTTCTACCTGTTTCATTACATCTCTCTCTTGCACAAGCTCTTCTTCACTCTCTTCGATCTGCAATAATTTTCTGTTTTCAGCTCCCTGCCGTTTTACTTCCACATCTCTCTCTTTCAGAAGCCGTATAAGTTTTCTCTTGGCAGCTTCTAACCGTCTTACTTTTTCATTTCCTCTCCTTTTTCTTTGCCTCTCAGCATCTAGTTGCTTTCCCAATAACCCAGTTTCCCCTCGTAGAATTTTTCCATTTTTTGTCTCCTTATCTCGAAAGGTCTCATTAAGCCGCTCTGATCGCTTTCGTTCTCTATTCTTTAATAGTTTTTTCTTGATATTTATACGTCTTTTTTTATTAATGGTCATGCTAGTGGATTGTAAATTTGTCTCATTACTATCCATAATTTGGTCTCTTTGGTCATGTTCAGTTTTGTCCTCAGTCCCACTACACTCTGAGTTCTTCATATATATATTTTATTTTTAATAAATTTATAGAAATTGCCTGTTTTGAACTTTATTCAAATAACCTACAGAAGTTATTTTGAATTTGCTAGTTACCTGATGTTGTAGGTACATAAACTAATATTTGTTCATATCAAAAATTCAATGATTGAAAGAAATTGTTTAATATGAAAGCAAGTTAGTATAGTGAGAAAAAAAAAGAAATGTGATTTATATCTATATTTCTGTTATAAATATATGTCATTTCTTATAACTACAATCTATTTAAGATGAAATAGAACAATAGGAGGAAATAGTTAAACTAATGAACTACATTGACAGAAAAAAAAATCGAAAATGTATTTATTTATTTTGTAATTGTAACAAAACATCCATGCGCTTTAGACTCTAAAAACATTAGAGTTCAGATTTTTGGGTTAAAAATGAGACTGAAATTCAAAAATATCACAGGATTGTTTTCATAAACAATAGTAACGATACAAACCGACAAGAAATAAATATTGCATCATATTCATACAATATAAATGCTTACAAAAAGAAACAGCAAAAAATGTTAATCTGCAGATATAATTAAAACCGCCAGATTTTAAATTTAGCTTTTGAAATCACTTCACGCTCACGAGAAAATTATCACAAGACAACTGTCATTACCAGTAGAAACTGTTTCGGGGAAAAATGTTATTTTGTTATAAAGCAAGTTGTTTTCCAGCTAATTATTTGCGTTTAAAAGCAATAATGCGATGGAAAAACTGAAAAGAATTATGTAAAGCTGAACGTACGCAAGCCTAACCTATCCGACTTTCTCCAACATTGGCAGATTCGTCACAGCTGATAATAGGAAAGACCTGGATATCAGCTGTTATGACACATGAAAATAGGTAGTGGGGGCACTACCTACTAAGGTAGTTTATTAGTAGCTTAACAAATGTATTAGTTTTTATACTTAGCTTGGCTAGCGGTCATAATAAATTTCGTTTTTAATGAGTTTTGATTAATTAGAGCCGTTACATGATAGTGCTCTAAATTGTCATTCTCGATTTTTCAGAACTTTCAGGTTGCAAGTGAAAATTTAATACATTGAAAATTCTCTCTAATTTCAAAATTGTTGAAAATTTTTACCTTTCGCGTAGTGAAGTGTTGATTTAATTTTTTATTCAGTGGTGTAAACATCTGTCAATATTATCTCATTGAAAAATATAAGAAATATGATCAGAAGTTATGAAAAGAACAAGTCTATTCCAGAAAACTTTGTGTTTTCATTGATACATTTGTAGAAAGAAAATACTGTGAAGTAACTGGTAACAGGAATAAGTATAATGTTAGCTATAGTGTCTTCAAGTCATCGCAACGAACCTGACACTCTTCTTAGTCAGTGTTTTAAATATGTTGTTAGGAACTTAGATTCAGTGTTTTATCAAGATCCTGCTACAAATGGATATGAGTTGATGCCTGGTCAAGCTCTTCCTAGAGAAATTTGTGAAGCTTTGATAAAAGAGTACCAACTTAATGGATTTCAAGTCAATGATAAGTTTATTAGACTCTTCAAAAATACTAATAATACAAGTCTTCGCCATGTGAGAATACGTAATTCTGCAATAACGGATGATGGTTTCAAAACTATTCTTAAACACCATCTGGTAGAGCTGGATATTTCAAAATGCCAAATGATAACTGATCAGTCACTTCATACTTTGAATGAATATAGTGACAGGTTAGTTTCTCTTGTTGTTGGTAATGGTGTGCAACTTCTGCCAGAGTCGTTACTCTACACAGCCCAAAATCATAGTTGGTCGAATCAAACTACCACTCCACAGTCTTTTGAAGATAGAGGATTCATCTTGAGAGCCCCCAATTTACGGCGCCTTACGATTCGTAACATATATATCCACAGAGAGAAAAAATACTTCCCTTTGCTCCTTAATTCATTTCCTAATCTTACTGTGTTAGATCTTTCAGGATGTAGTGATGTTGAAAATTTGGAGTATATTACTAAACTTACCAACTTAACATCTCTTACATTACACAATGTTTACAAAATCCAAGATTCGTTGCCGTACATATGCCAGTTAAAGAACCTTGTGTAAGTATGCCTTTTTGTTATAAAATGTAAAAAGTTTTATTAGTTATTTTTTATATACTCATTTGTTAGGAAATGTTATTATTAGTCTAATACTCATACAATAAATTGACTATGAACATGTTTTTCTCTGCTACCATGGATAGGTTATTTTCTTGTATAATGTTCTGATTTTAAATCAAATATGGACTTAAAGAATTATCCAAATTTTTAAAAGAGTATATTAAAACTTCACAGGCATAATAGTCCATCCCCTCCCATTTTTAATAACAACTATAAATAAACAAAAAAGTACTTAGTCTTTGTTAATCTAGTTTATTTTAAGTAATATTATTCTAGATTGCCTTTCATTATTTAAAGAGCTTAGCTAACTTTTTTTTTTATTTATGTTGTTTGTTCATTTATGTCAATGATTCTAATTATTCTGAAAAAGTAATTTTAAATATTGGTCGGGCCAATTCATTAGTCACAGTCATTTACTGCTGTAGTAAAGAGCAAATGCTTTTGACTATTTAATTTCTAATTGATTAATCATATTGAAGTTATTAATCCTTTGTGATTTATTGCTGAATGACCTATCTTTTAAAAAAGCTGTTCAAACGAACAGCTTATGTTTACTTAATGTTTAAAACCTTCAGAAAGTAAACACAATTTATTGGTGGATTTATTTTAAAATCATACTACAAAACAAAATACCAATAACTTTTCAAAAGATTGTAGTGGTACTAATGAATATGGCAAATCAGTTCATTTAAAAAAAAATTTGTTTGAAGTAAAAATCATAGTATTTAAATGTAGCCTTTTTTTTTTTTTTTTTTTTTTTATTCATGTTAAATCTAAATGTGCTAATCATTATTCCATAAATTTTTTGGGAGATTTAACTTCCTAAATGATTTTGATAATACATCATGCAACAAAGTTTCGGTGATCTATCTTTATCATCAGATTACATTATTCTTTATTAGTCTATATCTTTTTTGTCGACTTAATCTATCCATTATTCCTTAACATTCATTTTACGATTTTGTCATTTCAATAACTTATAAAATGTTAAAGTAATATTTATATTCAAGTAACTATTCACTCGTCTACATCGCAACTAAAACGCATTTTTTTTTTTTTTAAAGTTAAGATATTGGTGACTGCTTATATTTCCATATAAGTATTCATTAATAAATATGCCTGTGTGAGCATTATGATTTTATACTAACTATATTGCTATTTTATAATTAAGAGAACAAGGATCAATTATGATAATCATAAATGAGTTATTACCTCTTGCATCAGTTTTGTTTTGCATTGAGTTAATCATGGGATTGATATTATCTTAGTTAGTTCTAAATTCAATGATTTTTTTTTTTTTTTATTTACAAATAAATTTTTAGTTATTTTTAAAAATATTATTATAGTTTATAATTCTAATTCAATTTTTTGAAAAGAACAGATTCCTTCAGTACGTAATACTAATTGTTATTATACTTCTTAATAGTACTAAAAATACAATTTTAGAAATAAAAATGGTTCAAATGAGACCTTTTGAACCTCAGTGAAATATTGTTGTATTTTTTATTCATGAAAATCAGAAATTTAAATTAAAACAATTGTAGGTTATAAATTTGAAATTTGAATAAAGCTAATTTACTTAAGACATGGTTAAGTAATGAATGATTATTTAATACACAACTTTATTAGTATAACTAAAACATATTTATTTATTTTTTATATACTTTTGAAATTTTGTCAATCATGAATTTATATTTAATAGCACAGTGACATAATTATAATAATAATTTAATATTTAAAACATCCAATCATATCAACAGATTATTTTTATGTATCCATTCATTTTTATCCCATGAAGTATCAATTTCTTGGAATAACAGTGAAGTATCAGCCTCTAGCATCACTTCTGCCATTTCTGTTTGAGCAACCCAAATATTTTTTTATAAATTATATTTTACCTTTCTTATCTCATTCTTTTATTAATTTCTAATTTTTAATCATTAGTTTCATTTTTGAAATAATATTATTTATATAGGTTTCTAACTTTGGCAGTGATGCATCTATGCTGAGAAAAAGCAAAACATTAGTAATAAATTATATATTGCTAAAATTTTAACTTTTGTTTTATAACCAATATATTGTCTTTTAAAATTATTATATATTTATTTTTTAATATGAAGGCATTTGGACATCTCCCAATCCAATGAAAAAATGGGTTTGTATCAGAAGGAGAATGAAGCTCTAGAATATATTGTTACGAATCTACCCTGCCTCGAGGCTTTGGATATATCGGGTACTAACTTGGCTGGAACAGGTAACTGATAAAATTTTAAATTGAATTTATATTTAAATATTATAAATATAAAATAAATACATCTTTGTTAGGCTAAGGGATATCTAATAAATATTCAAAGCTATACAAACTTGATCTTCATCACTGTTTTGAAAGGTGACTTCCTTTTATAAATTTTCCTACAAGTAACAGGCTTATACACCTTCCCTTTTCCCATTGTTGGAGAAATTTTTTTTTACTACTGAATGTCGCTTAGCCATCCTGATCAAAAATTAAAAATAAGTGGTTTACGGAGAGGATCTTTTATTCCGTGTAAAAGAAAAATTTCAAATATTAATTTATAAAAGGAAGATGGTCTGGGCCCGATCAAAATAACTCATATAGAAAATAAACTATTATGAACCATTTCGCCCCATGTTGCAGAGTTTCATCAGGGCTAATGAACGTACAAACAACTAAAATTAAGTAACAGAGTAACAGAATAAGATAACATGAAATAAGACCAAACTAGGCTGCCGTTAAAAATATGTGAAAATTTATATAAAAATTAATAAAGTAAATTTGTACCTCTTTTACCTCCATTAACACTTAGTTTCAAATTTGGCCAGATCTAGTGTGGCCAATCTGAGCAGAGTTTCCGGAACATGTGACTCCGAAAAATTTCACCAAACCTTTGGTTTACTACTTAATATTTTATTTAGAAAAGACTTCACCTGCTTCGAGGAGGTTTATTGTGTTGACACCGATGGATCCGTAAGATACGCCGATATTGTCGCATTTACAAAAGTCAGTGGCACGGCTCTGGTCTTGGACCCGACGGTAAGATTTGAGAGTAATGACCTTGAACAGGAAGGTGGAGTGGAAAGGGAAAAAAAGGAAATATATGAAAAATGCATCCCTTTCCTGAAGGAAAAATCTCACGAGACCTGGGTCGAGGTGAGGAAGGGATTTCCAATCCTCAGTGTAATAATAATAGGAATTGTATGAAGTACGCCTTCAACTCAATGCTAGGCACTCCTTTACTTTCGAATTGCTGGTTGGATTGTAGTGGACTTTATAAAATAGGGATAAATAAAACATAATTAACTGAAACAAAAATCTGTTGCATAAATTACAGTTGAAGTAGGGGGGGACCGAAACAAAATAATTATGATTAGGTGTGTTAATTAATTTTAAATAATTGGTCTATGGATTTAATGATGCTGATGATGACGGTGTGAATTATATAGATAGTTATGGACTTCCTCCATAGCTCGGTAATCCTCTCTTCATTCCTAAATTTCCTCCCTCCTCTGTTGCAATAGTGCAATTAGATTTTCAAGCTTAAATTAAATTTAATAATCATGATACAACTTCTGCTGAAAAATTTGGCATATTATTCTCACATTCTTGATAATTTACTTTTCATAATAATGCATAAATCATTTTTTAGAACTCCATTTGTAATGTACAAAATGTCCGGTCCCATGAAATGTCATATGTAAAATACATGGTGTTTTTTTATGTTTTGGGAACGTTTGAGCTATTTGCAATTGGTTATGTTCTCTTACTTTTTAGCTGCCTGTAATCCTAGGATTTTTTTTCACTTTTTGAACTCTTCAGTCTTGAGAAACATATGCTTAATAATCAGTTTGATTCAGTTAATGAATAAGAATGTTTTTTTTTAGTAATTTTTTCTAAAGTAATCATTTGAAAGTATTTTTTCAACTTTTTGGCACTTGCTGATTTGTTCAATTATCTTCTCTTACTTTTTAAAAATTCCCGATATAGTGGAACAAGATACCCCATTTTTCACTTACGATAATACTCGCCCAATATTCCTATTCAATATTGCTGTAGTGAAATAATTCGATTCACATTTATCCATGATTTTTTATTTTATTTTACTACAAACAGAGCATTTTCCTTATTTTTGTTTTTTATTTTTCAATATATAGTAAGATCCAAAATGCATCAATATATTTTAATCAATATAAATATGTACATTAAATTTTAAAATAACAATAGAAGTATCGGGTAAAGCAACAACCATGGATAGAACTAGAAGAGTAAAGCGTCAAATTAGAGAGGAAGCTGCCAGTGTCTTTTCATAGATAGAAAGGAAAATGGGAAGATGCTGTTTCTCAAATATTAGTAATAAACAAAGTAGAATTAGCTATTTTAAGTTAGCTACATAACAAAATATCTCAAGCAATGATCCAGATACCATAGTAAGAGTTTTGATGTATTTTGGGGGCTTCACTTGTTTTATCCTCTCCTTTTAGTCAATGATGACTGAGAAAAATTATTTTATATATATATACTCGTTTCTCCAGTTTTATAATACATAAAACAGATTTTGATAAGATAATTAAATTAATACATCTATTAGATATTTCTTTTTAGATATTATAATTAATTGAAATTTCTATCCAGGTGTGGCTGAACAAAAGTTGGGCAGCACGACTGTTGGTACTGACATTCCTGGCTTAGTCTCGAGGGTCAACAGGCCACTTGAGTTTTTAGGTCTTTATGGTACGAGCCATGGAGCATGCCGCAGGCATGATATACCAGCCAAAAGGGTAATGCTATTTAATTAATTTTATTTTGATTATTAATTTAAAATTTTGCCTTGTAACTTAAATGTTAAACATCTCAAATCATCATTTATTAATAACTTCAAAGATTCAGTTGTTGTCTTAATCACTACTTTATGATTCATTGATTTAGTATATTGTATTACCAGAATACCATTGTAAATAATCCAGTATTTATCTTATTAATTGTGTTTCTATTATATTAGAAATTCAATTAAGTTTCTGCCGTTTGACAAAAGATGACTCTGCCAGAAGGTTTTGTTGACATTTTCAACTATAAAACATATCATAAGTTTGGGCATCTGTAATAACATGTCCATCAAGTATTAGTGATTCCATATCAGCATCACATTTTTTTTTCGAAAGCGTCAAGTTTTGTGCCAAATAAGCACCATTTGCAGAAAATTTTGATTGGCCTCTTTGATTTCCAGAAATCTGCAGCTGAGATGCATCAATTGCATATAGAAGCATGTAGTGAGGCTATATAAGTGGAAGATGTCGTGAATGGTTTCAAAACTTTAAAAATGTTTGACATTGAAGACTAATAATGTAGTGGTAGGCCGAAATTGTATGAAGCTAGAATAAACTACACTGTTGTATTCTAACTTTTTAATAATATATAATATTTGCCGTAATGAAAATATTTTTCCAATAGTTGAACGATTTCACCTAAAACTACATTGGTTGTGACCAATAATTTCCAAGATTAACATAAATATTTTACAGCATTAATAGTTATAGGATATATTTATTTTTATATTTGTAATATTATAAATCAGTAAGTTTTAGGGTATTATTTAAATCATTTAATCTTTTTTTCAAAATGCATATTTATTTGCTGAAACATTTTTCCCTTCTTGTTTGCTAACTTGTTCTTTTTTATTATTTCTTTGAATGACTATATAATTAATTAATTGATGAATATTTCTTTGAATGAAAGACTTCTTATCATTTTAGTTCTTTTTATTTGTAGATATCAGGAGATGCCAATGAGAGACAAATCCTAATCGCTGCTGCTTCTTACTTGGAGAGGCCCGATATATTGCAGAGGGTACTCAATGATCTCTATCAGTTGTTCAGGTATGAGAGCTGCCAAAATATCAAGATGGCGCTTGCAGTCGTCTTAGAAGCAATGGACCGGCACTTGACGACAAAGCATATTCAAATTTCTGGAAGGTTATTATTAGCATCTCTCTTATTATTTTTTTTTAAAATCTAATTTATATTGTCACTTATTAAAATAATCTTATTTTTCTCTTGCATAATAATCCTACATAAGAGGAGTTTATTTAAAAGTTATATATATACAATGTGAAACCACATAATTCATGTATATAATGTAAAGTTTATACTTATTGTTGTTTACACAACGAATTATTACAGTTATACATTGTGAATATTTTAAAAATTAAAGAAACAAAAGAAAAGAAAATGAAACAAAACAAAAAAATGAGGTGTTGATAGTTGACCGTAGTTTAATATATGGAGAAGAGGGGGTGCGGCAGTCAGCAAATAAACAAAAATTATTTATTCGTGTCGACGTTTCAGTCTGACTTTCAGGCAAGGTAATATCTTTTATTTATTTGCTAACTGCACCCGCTCCCCTCCCCCCGACCATCTTCTTCACACAAAAAAAAAGAAAAGAAAATGGATGTAATAAGTAAATCCATTGAAAATAATCATTTCATAAACACTTAAATATATGTGTATATAATAATTAAAAGATACATTTATGAAAATTGTTAATAAATAAATTAATACAGTTGTCCATGAAGTTAGAAAAAAATTAATTGATTCAAACAAAAACTAAAAATCCATAATTGTAAAATAATAAATAAATAATTTCGTTAAATTAGTAAGAAATGAGATGTAGTATTTCTTGTAATGATGTGCTTTTTTTTCCTGAGAGATAAGCCAATCTCGAAAATCATTGTCAAGTCGTTGTGATATGTAAATAGACACATATTAAAATAAAAAAGTTTTTTGTTTCAGTGCAACATTATTTTATATAGTGAAGAACAAAGATATACCAATAATGTTGAGTTGTCGTATAAAGAGAGCTATCGTAACAACCCTTCTCAATGGAATGAATTCACATAAAAATGATGACACCATGATGAGGAATGGTTGCCTTACACTTTGTCAGTTCAAGATACCACATGATGTTGTAAGTACTTAGTCTATAACGTTTCTGTTATGAAAATGTTTTATGGCTTAATTTTCTATAATTAGTTCCTATCATTTATCCTTTTATTCTGTCATTTATATTGTATTCAACTATTTTTTTTATTATATTTTTAATAGAAACTATTCTCACTTAATAAATGGTAGCTTGACCAAAGCAGCTATCATGAAATTAGGAAGTTGATAAATGCAAAACAAATAGGGCTTGTTATTGTTACCACGATCCACCAGATTCGTGGATACAGGTGGTTTTTTCGGTATTCTTGTAGAATATTTAATTACTTTATTGTCATGGCAACAATGCTTTAGCCCTGTTGTGCTATCACACTTAACACAAAAATGCATTTCTGGAGGTTCTATAACTCTAATTAGGTAGTTAATTTATCAAAGTAACAAAGCAGGTATTTTTCTTTGTTTTTTCTTATAACTCCTAAAAGACGCTTCCTAGCAAAACAGTTATAGTCTAAGAAATGACACAGCATTAAATTCTGTGCCAAATGAGTATCACGACATATTAAATTGATTAAGAAGTACGTATAGCTGTACTATAAGCTGCAGTAAACAAAAAAACAAATGGTTTTTTCAAATTTTTTTAAAACTGAGGTATAGTACTACATATGAATCTAAACTTATCACGAGAACGCATTTCTGGCAGTCTCAAAACTGTTACTGAGCAGCTGATTAGTTTGATATAGTTAAAAATCTTGTTCAAATAGGTCTTTTTTTCAGTTTTTCGCCAAGAAGTCCTAAACATCGGACCCTAGTGTAAAAGCTATAATAAAACAAATTGAACTGCATCAAATTTTGCATTGAATGAGTAGCATAAAGTAATAATAAAGATATGGTATAACCATACCACTTGACCAAGTGGTATGGTCGTAATCTTAGAGGCAATGGGAGTTTAAAATGAACTTACCAATAATACCAGCTAGTATTAAATAAATAAAAAAATATACCAATAAATATTATTATATTTAAAGGCTAAATCTGTGAACAAAAAAGATCCAAATATCAGCATAATAAGTATATATTTCTTCGATAAACAACAAAATATTATAACATCACTTCTTGAATAAAATGTAAACAAATTAAAATAAAATATTTAATAGAACCCACTAATTACAAAAAAATTAAATATTACTGAAAAAACATCAAACAATAAATATATATAAGTCGAATTTTAAAAATTTAAATTAATTATTAATATTAAAAAATTTATTCATAAACTTATTTCCATGTGTTGTGTCATTTTTTTTTTTAAATGATGGGAGACAGTTGATTTATTTTATTTGTTATTCTAGTATTAATTATATCTGTAAATATCGTGAAGAAGTTGATTACTCGTTACCTAGTTAACTTATCTTATCAACTTCTTCATGCTCGATTTTTTTTTTCTACGAACACTGAGTTAAATGCCAAAAACTGAAAAATAGTATTGGAATAGAAGTGACATGACTTATACCATTTGAAATTTGAGAATGTCAATGTATATTTTTTTTCGTTTTTAATACTCTCTCTCAAAACTGATTTTTACTTTTGAGTAAATCTTTAAAAATTTCAAAATTTTAATGATCGTTTCCTTTTCGTTTTTACCAAATAAGTTTTCACTTTTCTGTAAATTTATCTCTTTTAAATCTATGTGTATATAAGTATATTAAAAATAAAAAATATATAAAAAAACTTTAGTTACAATAATTCTGTTTGTTTTTTGTTTTGTTATTTTTTTTAGTTTGCTAAGTTAATATATTTATTAATTAATTGTTTGAGAGTGGTTTTTGTTAATAATAACACCAACTTCAATGATTTTTAATTTACTTTCAACACTTTATTTTAAAAGCTGCAGTAAAATTGTTTATTATTTAATTATTCTTTATTTTAAAATATAGTTGACTGTAGATGGTCGGGGGTGCAGTCAGCAAAAAACACAAATAAACCAAAAATTTATTTGAGCCGACGTTTTATACTGAGTTTAGCCAGAATCTCTTCCAAAAGCTCCTTGATAAAGACCTGAAACTCAGGTCGAAACATCGGCACGAATAAATAATTTTTTGTTTATTTGTGTTTTTTTGCTGACCGCACCCCCCCCTCTCCTGACCTTCTGCACTTAAATGAATTGTGACTATTCAATTTTTTTTTGTACAATATACACAACAAAGTTTTTTTTATTGAATCAATTATCAATATTCTAGCAAAAAAAATAAATATTAGTTTTGAAATTTTAAATATGGAGGTCAGTGAAATAATTATTTACATTTGAACTAGGTGACAAGAAGTATAACCCTAGAAAATTTTTAATTCTTTTATCCAGGTCTTGCACTTAATTTTAGTTTCATTTCAACTATTATTTTGATTTAAGTAGGAAGTATTACAAATACATTACTTTAGTAGAAATTCAGTTATGTTATGTAAATTTAAATATTTTAGTTGTTTGAGTACAAGCGGCTGGTTGGTATTCTCCTTCACATAGTGTCGGAAATGGAACAGGAAGGTTTCGTTCAACGCCTGGGCACCTACTTATTGAATTCGCTAGCGTGTCAGGTCGATGGCCCTCAGAAACAAATGCTTGGTGATCTTGGTGCTGTTAATGTGAGTCTTTCTATTATAAATAAAAATGATTTACTGTAACTGTATATGAAGGAGGTGGTCGAGGAGGGGATCAAAAAATATTTACCAACTATTTATTTGCCTTGATGTTTCGCCCAACTTTGCAGGCAGGGCTTCATCAGGGCTAAAAAAGATTAAAAATAACTAAAAATATGTTAACAATGTAAGATAATAATATGACAATAAAGTAAGCTAAGGCAGAATTAAAAATTATGTAAATATAAGTGACAACACATGGCTTATGCGGATGATGTAGTCATCACTGGGAGAACCAAAACAGCACTGGCCGGTGCTGTAGAAGAATTCAAGAGAGCAGCACAGGATTTAGGACTTATTATAAATAATGAAAAGACTAAATATATGAAAACCTGAGAGACGAGATATTGTGGATGTGGGGGAAAACATGTTTCACAGCTGCAGTACTTTCAAGTACCTGGGAGGAGTTGTGAGGGAGAACAATAATTTAGAAGTAGAAATTAAGGGCAGAATGGTAGCAGGAACCAGATGTTTCTATGTCCTGCAAAAAGCTCTCCGATACAAAAGTCTTTCCAGGAAAGCAAAGCTTTTGTTGTACAAAACAATAATTAGGCCAGTGGTAATGTATGGTAGTGAGACGTGGACTCTAACCAAGGAAAATAGAAGAGCTCTACTGGTTTGGGAGAGAAGAGTCCTAAGAAAGATCTTTGGAGCCGTTAAAGAAGAGCACAGGTGGAGAATCAGAAGCAATGACGAAATAAAGGAATTGTATAGAGAGCCTGATATCCTCTGTGCTATTAAGAAGAGCAGGCTAAGATGGTTGGGACATGTGGAAAGGATGGAGTCCTGTAGGCTGTCTAAAAGGATGCTAAATGGTGCACCAGGAGGAAAAAGGAAAAGGGGGAGACCCAGGTGTCGGTGGCTGGATGATTTGGAGGACGATTTGAGAGGAATGAGAGTTGAAAATTGGAGGAGTCCCGCTGGAGACCGCGAGGCATGAGCAAGAGTGGTGGCAGAAGCTCAGGTCCTACAAGGACTGTAGCGCCCAACAGTGAGTGAGTGAGTGAAATATAAATGAAAAATTAGATAAAAATGAACATAAAGAAATAAAAATAACATGTACAATAATAAATATATATATAAAAATATATAACATAGAGTATTAGATTTATTATGAACATGAGAGGTAATAACAAATAGAAATAGAAAAGTAGAATAAGAGAAGAAAAAAAAAATGGTAATATGAGACAGAAAACTAAGGAAATAAGATGAGAATAAATAAAGGTCCAGAAAAAAAAAATAAATAATAATAATGAATAAATAAATAAAGAGCAGATCAGATCCACCCACCTATAGTGTGGCAAATAAATAGTTGCAAATTATTTTTTGTTCCTTTTATTCTTACCTATTATTATTTTTATCTTAACCCTTCAATACCTATAAGGTCTTCCTTTTTATTTTTGACTACGCTGAGTCTAAATTTTATAAAATATTAATATTACATAATAACAATTTTTTTTTAGCATGGGTGTCACCTAAGGGCCTAAATTTACTTCCTGTCACCTACCCTTAGGTGACACCCCGTAGGTCACAGGAAGCACTACAATAAGCAAAGCAACAAAATTTATTGAATGATGAACAATATATTTTTAAAATATTATTTTAAAATGTATGTTAAAGTATTTACAATATTTACAAATCAATGTTTATTATGGAAATTGTACAACAATTTATTCGGAGAAGGACTTAGCATGTTTTACGCACGGTTTTTGTGCATTGTTGGGAAACTTAATTTCCCCTATTTCAATCCTTATCAATATCTTTTACTTTTTATGGGAAAAAAAGTAAAGAAAAATTTCTCAATTATTTGATTTTATATCTCTATAAATTCTAATTTCTTTATGCAAGTCAGATTTGTATCTTTTCATGCAGTTTAGAGGGTTGTATTTATTATTATTATTATTATTAACTCGGCTCCACAACTCGTTGTCGAGTCCTGGCCTCCTGCAACAGCCTCCACCAATCATTACAAACCTGTGCGGCCGCCATCCAGTTCCTCACTCCCATCATGGTTCTGGCATCACCACTCACACCATCACTCCATCGAAGGCGTGGTCTTCCTCTGCGTCTTGCTCCATGTATTACCTCGGTCACTATTTTCCTTGGGAGATCACTCTCAGCCATCCGAGCAACATGCCCTGTCTACTTCAATCTACTGAACCTCATAAACTGGACAACGTCTAGTTCCTTATATAAAACTTTGAGCTCCTGGTTAGTTCGACGTCTCCATATCTGGTCAACCTTGACAGCTCCAAATATTTTACGGCAAATCTTCCTCTCCAAGACCAACCTTGGAGTTGTGCTCACCAGCCTTGGAGATAGTCCATGTTTCTGAGCCATACAGAAGAATTGGTCGAATAATTGTTTTATACAGATAGATTTTGGTGTCCTTAAACAAGGTACGACTCCTAAAATAGGGACCGAGGCCATAATAACAGCGGTTGGCACATAGGACTCTTCTTAGAGGGTTCTAAGCCCCTTTTAAGTTTTGTGTAGATTAGTGGTGTCGTGTTGAAGTTATTGCCATTTTTTTGATTATCGAAAACCAATTGAAAGCCCCATATGGCAAAAAAAAAATTATTTTATGATTACTTTGGGGTGTGAAAAAGGAATATAAACTTAATTTCTGTATAAAAATATATTTTGTCCCAGTTTGTTGTTAGGTTAGTCGTTCTAAATTATTTTAATAATGTATTTTTATTGTGAAGTAATATTAACCCAATCGATTTGTTTTTGACGTAGATTAACAAAAAAATACAGTCAATTATATTAATTGAGTTCAAATATTTACAATATCACCAAAACCTAAAATTGCTTCCTATCTAGTTGGCCAAAAAAATTTTCTTTACAAAAAAGTAAATCATATTCATGATTAGCGTCCTCAAAAACCCTTAAATATTAATTTTTTGACCGAATATCATCAATAAAATTTTCATTGTAAATTAGCCTCCCTTTGTTTGTATATTTTGGTTTAATGGTTTTTGTATGATATGAATATTCTTTTATAGAGGATGTTGGTAATAATTGATGACCGTATTTCTCGTAAAGTATGCGATGACGTCCTTGAAGTGGCCTGGTCGACGATGTGGAATGTTACAGATGAAACAGCTATCAATTGCCAGAGGTTCTTGGATGGAAAAGGGATGAATTATTTCCTCGGTTGTCTTCAGGTATCAGTATATTTATTATTTAGCTTTTCTTATTTATTAATGTTTATTTCTTTATTATAATGATATTGAGTTGGGGCGTATGCGTCAATTAGAATCAAATCTCGTTACAAAAAATAATTTTATTTATAAAAAGTACAGTTCATATACTTGTGGTTTAACATCCTAGGGAAATAAAAAATTTAGGCACGGTTGTCACAATCTTCAACTAAACATGGAGGCCCAGAAAAATTATTCGTAAAATTTGAGGTGATTTTGGTTGTAAGAGTTGAATTAAGAATTTTTTATTTTTATTTAATATCGACCCTGGTGGGCCTTGATGTAACATATGACATGTTTGATATAGCGGTTACATTTTTTTTTAACAGTTGATTATGGGGTGTATTGTCTCGTACAAAAGACATCCCTAATTAGATACGTTATAATTTTAAAAAAATCATGATAAAATAAATAGATAAAAATAATAATTTTTGATGAGAGTTAATAACAACATTCATTGACTTAATAAAACAAACAATTACCCTCTAATGGGGAAAAAAAACAAGTTAATTTGAAAAAAGGATGAAGAGAAAATAAATAAAATAGAAGTTATGTCAATAATAGAATTGATAACTACAGAATTTATAACAGGATGTCCTGCAGCAGCTTGGGCTTACGGTTTAGGTTGGATTTCCCAAGTTTTAGGTCACTGCTCCTTTAACTGTCGGTAACTGGGAATGGAACTTCATGAATCGTTTTTTGATGTAATCCTCTCTTGACTCCATTTGCAATTGGCTATTTCTTGAATTAGGAATAATCAATTGAAATACAATAGAAATAATTAAAGATAGGATGAAATAGAATTTCATCCCATTTCATATTAGAATATTTTTTTCTAAAAATATGTCTAAAACCTCTGGAAAACTGGTACTTAGTTGAAGATAAGTCAGGTGAATGTGGTTGATGTAGTAAAACTTCAATTTTCATGCCACCTGCATAACTTTTTTGTTAGACTTAAAAAATATTATGATATATGAAAATTGAAGTTCCACTGCTTTCAGAGAGATTTAAATATGTATATATACTCTAAAATAAAATAAAAAAAATTTACATTTCTCTTGTTTATTAATTCAAAGCCAAAAATTTTCTTTGAAATAGGATAAAAACATTTCTTAGGTTACGGGTAATGATTGAAACTAATGAAAGTAATTTTGAATCAAAATAATATCTTTAAAGTTTTTTTTTATTTTATTTATTTTGCTATGATCCGACACTCAAGTATATAATCAATGAAAGGGATATATTAATTTAATATTCTCATTGGTACTATATAGCAAAATAATGACATAAAAAATTCTCTAGTTGTTCCCAGATAAAGATGAACTTATGCGGAATATGATGGGACTGCTTGGCAATGTGGCTGAGGTGAAATATCTCCGCCCTAGGTTAATGACTACCAGCTATATCGCTGTCTTCGCCGAGCTAGTCGATTCATCTTCTGACGGCATTGAGGTGAACGAAGTATAAAAATAGTTTTGTTTAATTATTACTATTATATATATTATATATTACTATTATATATTTATTATATATACTATTATTATATTTATAAAATGGAATATTATTTTTAGAAACTGTCTTGCAAAATAAACTGATCAACATTATCATTTTCTTAAGGGCACCAGTAAAGCATATTGAATTATATAAACAAATATTTCAGATAAAATTTGGTCTTCAATGCTATATATTATTTTCTCAAATAGTCCCCCAATGTTACTTTCTCATCTCAACAGTGACTTTATGGGTCATCGGGTTTCTGTATTTAGAAAAATGAAATAAAACGTACATAATAGTTACAAACATACATAATTCGATCAAAGGCTTTTGCGAGATCAACAAAACACACCGACATATCCTTCTCTGTTTCCAATACCTTTTCGAAAACCTGTTTCGTGGTGAAGATAAGGTCCTTGGTGCTACAATTTTCCTGAAAGCCATATTGCTCCTTTTCAAGTAATCCTCCGACTCTTCTTCTTATTCTCTTTTCCAAGATCTTAGAATAAATCTTACTTGGCACGCTTAATAGAGATATGCCTTGGAGATATTAAAAAATATTTATTTTTAAAATCAACATTTAAAAAAAAAAAATTAAAAAGCTATTATTTTAGTAAACTTGAAACAATTTAATAAAGTATATTCAATGTATACTTAGTAATAGATTTGGTATTTAAATATATATCATTTATGTGAATTTTTACACCTTTTGCTATTGAAAAAGTCAGGAGCGTGTCATTCAATAGAATACCATCGATGTCTTTAATTTTTTTGACAGACTTAAAACACACAGCTCTAAGTAACATCATAAAAAATAATCATAGCCATGAAATAAGTTTTGACAGTGTAAAGATGTTTGGAAAGGGAAAAAAAATGAAATGACAACTTATTTACGAGAAAATGGGTGGGAGGTGCGATCAGTGAAGAACACAACTAGTAAAGACTTATTTATTAGTGCTAACGTCTTGGCCAGAATTTCAGGCCTTCATTAGGGCTAATTAAGAAAAAAAAATTGGACAGAATAATTAAGAAAAAAGTAAATAACTATCAATATAGATACATAAATAGTGTTGAAAGAAAAAATATAGTTTAGTATTATAAGAAGATAAAAGATATATGAGAATAATTAATATTAAAATTAAGTGGGAAAGGAAACATTTATTATTAATTAATATCTAAGAAAAATATCATAATTAAAGAAACAAAATATAAAGTTATGTAGTCAAATAAGTAAAATTAAAATTAAATATGTATAGGAAGATGGTCAGGGTTGCGGTCAAAGGAACTCCTTTGACCGCAACCCTGACCATCTTCCTATACATCAATTTTTACGGTCAACTATATATACATATATAAATTAAATATATTGTAGTATACTGGAAGATCGCTGATTGACCATGTGTATTATTAATAAATGGAATATGGTCTGGGTGCAGTAAAAAATAAAACTCAAATAGTTATAAATATTTTTATTTGAGCCAACGTTTCCCCCATTTTGCAGGGCTGTTTTGATTGTAGTGCTTGTCGAATTGTAGCCTTGACGAAGCCCTGCAACGTGGGGCAAAATGTTGGCTCCAATAAAAATAGTTATTACTGTTTGAGTGTTTTGTTTTTTTTCTGCACCCAGACCATATTCCATTTATTAAAATATATTGTAGGAAGATACTCCAGGTAACGGTTACTAAAGGTATCAAAATTGTAAAAGAAAACTATTTATTGTTAACCAACGTTTTGCCCCACTTTTCAGAGCTGTCAGATTGAAACAGCGGACGTGAATCTCATTCATCCGCTGTGTTTCAATCTGACAGCCCTGATGAAGCCCTTCAAAGTGAGGCTAAACATTCGTTAGCAATAAATAATTTTCTTTTACCATTTTGATCCCTTTATTGACTGCCACCTGGACTATCTTCCCACAACCTACTTTAGATGGTCAACTTATGAAGAGAACCTGAAGAGGGGAACACAGTATCTCAAAAACATGTACGAAAAAAAAATAAATGACTTAAGCCCTATGATATTTAAATTTTTGACCTAAAGGTAGGATTAGAGTATTTGAAAAATATAGAAGGTCAGAAGAAACGAATTGATATTTCTATTGTTCCTGGGTTCAAAATGGGTTTCTAACAGACCTATATCATAAGATTACTCAGAAAGAACTCTTTAGTCATGGAAATTGAAATTAAGTTTTATTCGGAACCTCATTGCTTTCCTCCATACCCTTCATTTGAATCATGTTTATGTTTGTTAAAAGTAAGTTTTAACTGTGCTGTTTCCATTCAGGTGAGCTACAACGCTGCTGGAGTGTTGAGCCACATGGCTTCAGATGGAGAAAAGGCTTGGACGATTGAGAAGCCATCTCGAGAAAGCGTCCTTGACAGGATGGTTCAAGCTATTGTGCGATGGCCTCTTACTGCGGAGAGGAATATCAACTATAGGTAAAATTATTTTTAGTGAACCCATTGAACTTAAATGATTTGACAATGGATGGACAATTGATTCAAATTCTATTAAATCATTGAAATTATACATTAAAAAAAACAGTTCTACTAAAACTATTCTTTATTACTGGAAGATATTGATTGACCGTTTGTAAAGATGAAAGGAATATGGTCCGGGTGCGGTCAAATTCAAATATATTCTACTATTTGAGTTTTTTTGACCGCACCCGGACCATATTCCTTTCATTCTTTATTACCCGTGTGGATTATTGAGCTCATTTTAGATTTCTTTTTATTTGTTGTAAATTATTTTATTATTTTAGGTATTTTCCTTATTGATTAATTCACACTTGTCCCCTCCCCCTTATCTTGGATTTTTTTTTTTCAATTTTGTGAAAATAGTTCAATAAACAAAATAAAACTAAATTTAATGTTGTGAAAGTCTAGTTAATCTTGAAGGTGTAGAAACAACAATATAATGATTTTCTTGTCTTAGTAATAACATTATTAGTACTTTTTTAAGTTGATCTTATTAGATATTAAATATATCTTAAGATTTTTGAGTTTAGTTTATTATAGTTTTAGTTAATTTATAATTTAAATTATTAGTTATTACCTGAATTACCTGACAATGACTAAGCCAAAAAGAGGGTAATACGTTCAAGGGTATCACATAACCTGATCTATGTTTGAGGGATGCTTTGAGCGAACTACACTACCAATTTTTAAATTTGATGTCCCAAATTAATCAGTGGCATCAGAGTGTTTTTAAACCATTTGAGCTAGAATTACTGAAAAAATATTTTATTATATTTTGTGACTTCCTTAAGTGGCAGGGCTGCCAGTGGCCGTCACGAGAATCAACTACTTTGTGCATTGCTATATATTTATGTTTTTACTTTAGGGCATACCCTCAATATTATCAATATATTGTAGCAATAATACTGACATGTGTGCTATACCTGCATGTATTGGTCATGTAAGGTGGGATTTATGTTGACGTAATGAAGACAGTGATATTTAGTTTCGTTATGATGATTCATAATAATCTTGAGGTTTTACTACCTATCTTAGGCTTTGATATACATTGGACATTTAACTTTTAAGGAACCATTATATAGATATTAACCATTACAAATTGTTTAGATTAAGCTTTTGTATATATTTGTAGACTTCTTGGATGTTGAATATCAAATTAAATAACATTTAATTTACTTATATTTAAATAAATATACACCAAAGTTAAGTTACTCCATAGTAATGTTGGTGGAAAAGGATCTTGTTTAAAAAAATTAAATATGTAGTGTCATATGTCCATCTAACACTTTAAAAGACAATTTAGGAAGTTTTTTCCCTTTATACGGGTATAACTACACATAATTGACAGTTGTTTTATAAATAAAGTCATTGATAAGTCCTAATAATATTTTAGGCATTATTTATGGTTTCATCTCATTTTTTATAGCTTCGAGTAGCTCACTGTCATCCAATTATACATGTTCAAAAAATATAGTAAACCCAAGAGATCTTACTCGATCTTTCTCACTGGAGATCAGACACCCCGATATTCGGTGCACATTCATCCAAATTCTGATAAATGACAATCTTTTAAAATATAAAATGCCAATAAATGAATAACTTAAAAAAAACTCGGGTGTGTGGGTTTCGGCGCTTCGCACCGTAACGCGCCTGACGTGACAACTTTACGCTAAATATTGGAATAATAATATTAATAAAATAGACACACAATATTTGAATCAAGATATTTATTTTCCTTTACAAATGATATTTATATTTAACAATTAATTTCCATTATTCTGTTCATAATCGGACGATGGTACGAGAAATATGAGATGAGTGGGATCAATTCGGCTGTAATATGCCTGGAAAATGTCAAGTCAATCACTGTCCCTCCTAATGTTGTTGCACTAATTCTGAGGCATTGCGTTTCATACTTCCGCCTTGCTTCGGCTTGCTCTGGTGTCTCCGACAATTTTAAACGCTTTCTAAAGTCACTTTGTTGATCACTGTTAGATTTAGGATCATTTTCTCGTTTACTACCCATGTTCACTAGTTCAATACCAGTTGTATACTGATTCAATCTTGATATATAGTAGCTATTATAGATTTTTAATTAATACCAAAATTTTATTATGCGCATATTCCTTATTTCAGACATAATTTAATGATCAGAATACATCATTACCCCCACTACCGCACTCTCCGTTACGCTACACTTTTGCCTACATGACTTCCAGTATCTATAACCTCAATTACCCTCACCACCGCACTCTCCGTTACGCTACACTTTTGCCTACATGACTTCCAGTATCTATAACCTCAATTACCCTCACCACCGCACTCTCCGTTACGCTACACTTTTGCCTACATGACTTCCAGTATCTATAACCTCAATTACCCCCACTACTATACTACTTAGCCACGCCCATTCTATTTCCCTTACGCTACACTTTTGCCTACATGACTCCCTGCAATCTAATTTATAAGACGTTGTCACGTCAAAAAAAAGAAATTTACTGTAGGAAGATAGTCTGGGTCAATAAAGGTTCAAAATAGTATAAAAAACTATTTAATATTGACCAATGTTTCGCCAACGCGCTTTGTCAAGGCTAAATAAAAAACAAGATACAAACATTGTAAGAAGTGACAGAAGATAATAAATAAAAAGAGAAAGTAAGGAAGTATACCAAAAAAAAAAAATTTATTTTTATAAAAAACAATAGTAAGCTTAAGTTAAGGAAGTATAAATATAAGTGGATAAAAGTTGTGATATGATTGTAAATAAAGAACTAGAGTATTAAATTGTTGAACAATACTTATTAGAATTAGGTGGTTAATATTAAATATTTTATCCTACTATTTTTTAACTTTATTGACTGCTACCCAGACTGTCTTATAATCTACTTCAAATATCAGTCAAATATCTTCTTCTACAAAATAATTTAATTTTAAAAAAACCTGATTACAGAAATAATTCTATTTTATACTCCTATTTCTTCTAATAGATAAAGTGATTTAGCATATCTCCTTAAACACATTAAAGGATTGTCAGTGATCTCTATAAAAAATAATGAAACTCGGTATAGTAGTCCAGTGCCTTTCACTAAACGCTACAGCTCTTGGCAATTATATTCAGTCCCATGTTACTGAGAATGCCACCATACAGGAAGTTATTGCATCTGCTTGTGTTAACATAAAGAAAGTGTATTCATGTTTTCATCTTGAGTTTTGTTCAAAGAGAGTCTTGAGTTTTGTTCAGATGTTAAATTATTAATTATTTATGAGGAGAAGATGGTTGGGGGTGCGGTCAATGAAAAACACAAATAAGTATGATTAACTTATTTTAATGTGCCGACGTTTCGGCTTGAGTTTATAACCTTCTTCAGGGCTAAAAACAAAACAAGATAACAAGAAATAATATAAAAGAATAATATCTTTATTCTTCTTTTTTGTTTTCTTTCCCCTTTCTTTATTTTACTCTTTCCTTTCAGATTTTCTCCACTTTTATCCATTTTCCTTACCCTTTTTATAAGTTTTGTACACTATACTTATAATTTGCCTCTTTATCATCTATTATTGTTACATATATTTTCTTCCTCTCAATTTTCATTTTCTTT
>NW_027110685.1:298736-308442 GCF_000696795.3 Halyomorpha halys | reverse complement strand
CTTCTCCTCATTTATCATCCACGGTCAACTATCTCTCATAATTATTAATTATTTAATAAGGCATTTTTTTTTTAATTTTATATATGCGTATTTGTTTACTTAAAAGACATTTTATTATTTTTTCAGATCATTTGAACCAATTCTGGGTCTCGCACGAGTTTTCCACACCCCAGAATGTCAACATTGGGCTGTATGGGCCCTTGCTAACCTTACCACTGTTTACCGTAAGTAATTATATTTGTGTACAATTATGTTTTCATTCATCAAAAATATAATTCTCCAATTATTGAGCATTGAAGCTATGCTCTTGAGATGATTTATTGTTTTGATAAATTGGGTGACATTCAGCAGAAAGGAATAGATCTGCAAATTTTCTAATTATATGAGCTAATGCAATATTATTGTTTCTGCTGTATTACTTCATATCCTAAAGAAGAGATCCAACCCTCTACATGATTAAGCCGTCTATGCACTGACTACAAAACACTGAACACACAAAAATGTGTAATATCTCAGTATTAGAAAATGTTTGATTGTTTCTATGCATAAAATAGAAGCCATTTAATGTCCTGTTAGTTGAACTTTTTTTCGTTGTTGAACTGATTAATACATGTATTCGGAGTGTCTTGGAAGAGTGAATGCTATTTTAAAACTAAAAAAAAAAAATATGAATCTCCAAGGATGGAAAATTGTTTTCTAAACATGATATTTCCTAAATGGCTTAGAGAAAAGAGAAATCTGTTTTTCAAATTGCTAAGAGAAGCAACAGTTTCGAGGGTGGGTATTATGATATACCCCAGTTTTTAGAATTTTAGCAGTGATTTTGTAGCTGCACCATTACCTGATGGTCTATGCTGTAACTACTACAGCCACCAAAAGCTAATGTCTTACATGTAGCATTTCTCGATGGCATTTAATGGCCCAGAGACTTGACTTGCCCAAAATTGTAAGACCTCAGTGCGAATTCCCGCCTCCCGGAAATCACCTCCTTAGGAATAACAATGTGCATAGTGGATCAGTACATTATATTTCTATATTTTTTGGAAATGTGTATTGTATTTTATTTCTCTGTCTTCTCTGGATCTCTCCTCCTTCCTATACTTTCTCTTCTATCGTAAGGCCTGGTGGCTGGCACTCGGTACAGACTTGCATTCCTCCTTCGCACCTACAGACATAGTACCCTTGTAGAGTGAAGTTATTATCTGTAATGGACTTAGGGCTGGCTGCCATTAGACTCATCCTGCCTATTCACCTTCTAACTGCCTACCTCATCTATCTGAGGACATATTGTGGAGGCCTTCTGGTCAAGAGTACCTTGCATTGTCAATTGGAGTCAGATGTTACAAAACCACCTCGACAATATAATCCTTTATTAGAATTTTTAGTTGTGTTTTTTTACTAGTCAACTGCTGTGCCCGAATGCATAAACAATGGTTCCATTTCTACATAAATTATGCCTTCCATTTTGGCACCCAAACTTCTGTTATCAATTCTAAGTACAAATAATTCTCACTCTTACCTGTGTGTGTAAGCAAGATTAAAAAGATTGTTATTTTTTATTTTAAAAATTGTGTCATTGTAGCATTAATCAATTTGCTTTTGTTATTTTAAATAATAATTTCAACATGTGAGAGAGATAGTTTCATTTTTATTTTAATTGAGTGTGGTTTAACATTAGCAAACAACGTACAGTCATAAATGCCCTACTTCAGGCTGTGTACGCTATCAGTAAACGATGCATGAATAATAGTGCTATTCAGAGATTGTTTATAATAGACTCGCCCCTGTAACTACTTCTTATCGCAAATTGCAGTTTGTATTTGAATTCTAGTATAGGGGTATTCATGATCTATGTTAAAGCGTGTTAAATGGAAAAACTCGTGTTAAATCGAAAAAAATTGCCTTCTTTTGCCGTGGTAAAACGAAATAACATTTAACATGGCTGAAAGTCTGTTACTTGGTCAGTTAAATCGAGAATGACGTCACACAATAGACCAGTTGAGATCGCCGCCATATTAGTTGTTGTGACTTTCAATACTGTTGTCAATTAGCTCATCTTCATTCTCTTCTTCACAAGTTTGAAGATCAATAAGACACTCATAAGCTAAACTTTCACACAAATTCCACTTTTCACTCACTCTAGGCATGTTTTAATTAATTACTTAAATCAAAACTGAAGTAAACAATAACATGAGGGTCTAGAAGGAAGGTTATAAACATAAAGGCTTATACAACAAGTTGCTGAGAAAATCCGCTAGGGACTCCTATGCATTTAACGTTTAACATGACTTCAAATAGGGCTGCTCACAATCCTATAGTTATAACATTTAACATGGTAAAACATATAACATTTAACACAACATCATGAATACCCCTTATGTATGCTCCAATTTGTTCCACTACAGGATGCAGTTTTTTTCTCTGTTCATCTCTTTTAGTGCAATTCCAACCTCAGGGTCCTCTTTTTAGACCTGAGACACAGGTCTGTAGGGGAAATAAAAATATTATATATCATCAATCCCCAATTGGAGAATGGTTTTATGTTTCCATCTTTTTTATTTTACTTTTTGCATTGTTCTCATTATAAGAGTTATTTTTTTTCAAACTCATACTTATTTCAAATATTTTGTTTTATTCCTCAAAGCGATGTAATTTATTTTACTAGTGTTTCCTTTATCTATTTATTTTTATATCTATTCTCTTATTAGCTATAATTATTCTGACTCAAAAAATAAATTTCAATTCATCAAAGTTTTCATGTTGGTTCCTGCTTTTGTTTTATTTGTATTTATTATTACTTTTTTTTTTTCCAATATTTCCAACCTAAATATCTTTCAGCGCATACTTACTGTGACAAGAGGAAATGTTCTATTTCTTTAATCTCTCAGTTAATACTCAGCCTGATTTAGACAACAATATTTTTTGTAAATGTTTTTTTATTGTATCCTTATCCATATATATAAAAGGGAATGTTCAAATCTTTGCCCTCAGTAAACTTTTGAATTACTGGACCGATATGTGCAGTTTTTATTCAAAATGTTCCCTAACACTATGGGAAGGTTTAAAGATAATAAAATACCCGAATTCTCGAGTAGAAAGTAAGTAGAAAAGTTATGAAGAAAGTTAAGTATTTTTGATTAATTATGAGAGATAGTTGACCGTGGATGATAAATGAGGAGAAGATGGTGGGGGTGCGGCCAATGAAAAACACAAATAAGTATGATTAACTTATTTTAATGTGCCGACGTTTCGGCTAGAGTTTCTAGCCTTCAGGGTTAAAAACAAGGGTTGTTTCAGGGTTAAAAACAAAACAAGATAACAACCACAGTAAGTATAGAAAAATAAAAAAAATATAAAAAGAAAGGTATAAACAGAATAATTTTGCACATACAATGAATAATTTTACAAAATAGAATTAATAAAATGAAGTGATGAGAGAAGCGGGAAATAAAATGCATACATAGGTAATTGAAAAAGCGTATTTTTGGTTTGTAGTTGAGAAAGTATACATTTTTTTCACTGTTATTGTACACCGATCGATTCTTCTCTTTCTGAGATATAAGGAAAAAGTATTACTGATTCTATTAAGCTATATTGTATGTACAAAAAAATTATAAAAACCATAATGTGGCTTGGGGTAAAGTAGGTCAGCAAATTTTTTTTGAAAAGAGAATTTTATATTCGTTTTTAGTATCGTCTCAAATTACCAAATACCATTATTTCAAATAAATTGAAAATTAGAAATTTAGGATGAAGGCCGATCAATGAAGGAATCAAAGGGTGAAAATTTTGGACTAAAAAATTTTATTTTCCGGTTTTTTCAAAAATTTGTATTTCAGGGTTTGTTGAGGTGCTAAAAGGGTATATAAATTCTGTTTCCCTTCTAAAAAAATCTATTGCTACACTTTGATAGGTAACTTAGTCTTACAAACAGTACAAATTTTATTTTCGTTCCATATCGCATATATTGGTTTAATTTATGTTGCTAAATCATAATAATAAAGTTTACATAAGTGTTTAATTTTAACTAAATAAAAATAATTTATAACAAACTATCAATTGTGTTCCATAAAGCCATACACATCCTCAAATATAGCAATAACGAAGCATTGCCGGGTCAGCTAGTTGTTAATAAATAAATGAATCATTTTTCTTGGAAACCTTTTAAACAGCACCCACCCTTTCTGGATTCTTTGTTGTTTTATATTGCTATGTATCAGTAACATAAACAATACTGCCATAAAATATTGAATTAGTAATAATATTGTTAAATTTTGAGTAACACTTAGTTTAAGAAAAAATTAAGAAATCCTTTCTTAATTTTTTCTTCTTCGCAACCCAGGCATATGCTATGTATCGGTCTTTTGACAATCCTGGGTATTATTAAGGTGTTTTGTCATCTGCCCCTATACCTGGTCAGGGTATCCTTCTGGGAAGCTTTTAGCGTCCTCGGATGTTGAAACATCTGTATTAAGTTTGTCACATTACCAGAGGCCCCTGAGAAAATTAGATTGGCTAACCTCTAAGTGTCAAAACACAAAATAGGCTGTGACGAGGGACCTGAATCAAATTAACCAGGTGCAGGCCCTTCCTGGACATTTCAAACATTTTTAACACATCCTCGGCCCTGAGGAGAGGGATGCCTGCCTCGGGAGTCTTCGGACATCGATGACCAATCAGAGAAGAGATTTAAAAATAAGGTAACGCCCCAAAAGGGAAGTGGGAGAAAAATACAGAGGAAATTTAGAAGAGCAAACAGACACACTCAACAGGAAGGCTTAGACGGGGGAGAACCACAGTCAGGAGGCAGACTTAGAGGATGCACTTCGACCAGACATGAGAAGGGCCACGAGACCTGGACATCCCTTATGAAACAGAAGACACCTACGGCACTACATCCCACGGCATCAGCAGCTATAAGTATAAATTAACTAATAAGTAATCATGTAATAATATATATTTTATGGCAACCTTTATCTGAATCATAATAACAAATTGTAAATAAATACTTAGTTTCTTTATGTAGTTTATATACTATTATATATCCCAATATACCACCTTTTATTATACTATATAATTAATGGTAACAACATTTTATAAAAATAAATATGAATTGGTAAACTGGTAAACACACAAACAGCCTTTGGAAAGGAATCCAATTATAATAATAGTTTTTTAGGACTCAATTTATAATCAATTAATTAACTTATTTTTGGATAATTGCCTTCAGCGATTATCCTGGCATCCCAAGTAAATCTCCATAGTACATAGCAATAAGTTAACTGTTTATTGGCATTTAACTTCAAATCTGTTTTTCTCAGTTCAGTCACTATGGGAATTGGTTCCTTTCTGCTAAATGTCGTCCAATTATTACTTTATATTTTTATTTATCTATATGAATATAACATTTTAATAAATTAAAGACATTGTAGGATCTTAGTTATTTTTCTAATCTTAAGATGAATTATATCTGTTGCAGCTAACAAGTATTGCTCCCTAGTAGAGAGTGAGGGTGGGCTAGCAATCTTGGAAGAAGTCCTGGCGGATCCTCGTCCTTATCAAAATATAAAAGACCTGGCTAAAATTGTCATTCAGAAATGTCAAGAATATCGAGGGGATATGTCTGAACGCAGTAAATCTCCCCAACTGGATGGCTGATGGCTACCAGCTTTCTACAATCGCTGTGTATAGCTATGCCGACGGGCCCTGGGCTACGCCTATCTGTGTATATACATCCCCGTAGAGATGGAAGATGTAGGTGGGCGCTAACCAGTTGGTAGTAATTATTTTTTTTTTTTATTATATATTTAAAAATGTATTATTGCCATTGCTTGTATAATTTATTGATCCTTGTTGATTTTTTATTATAAAAACAAAACGGTACTTATGTTTTGGCCATGCTGAAACTTTTTTTTTTCCATATCTGACACCTTATCAAGCTGATTTATTTCTGTAGGAATGGTTGTGTTAAAAATAAAATTTACATTTAATAAAGAAAAATATTAGATACCTCCTTTGTATAATTGTTTCAGTCAATCGCTGTTTTATCAGCTTGGTCCAATTGTTCTTTCCCCCATTAAATCGAGGAAAAATTTTTTGCCCAACTATAATTTAACCTTAAAGTTGTTATGAAATTCATTCTTGAGCGATCAAAGCCTTCTTCTTTCTTCTGTCGCTGCCTTTATTTCTATACCTCCACTATTTTTCTTTTTCACTCAAATGAATACACACATATCATGGCCATTCTCACATAATTTCTTCAATGGGATACCATAATTTTGAAAGTGTTTCATTGTATTCGGGTAATTCCCAGATCTTAATTATTTTTAAAAAGTCCCTTAAAAAAACAAAACTGTTTTAAAATTATATGCTTAAATAAACGAGAAAGGTTATATTGTAAGTTACCAACAAACTTTCAGCATGGATAATATATAAGTATCAACAAAATTTTAAGTTATATAATTCACTGCCTTTTGCACCATTCAGCCATGATTATAAGTTTATATTTTATTATTTATCTGGCAATAATATTTACTATTATTGTTACAATTTCCATAAAAAAAATTTAATCTATGCATTGCTTTCCGAAACAGTTAACTTTTTTTTTTATAAGAGATAGAAATCTCTTATTATTTATACAATATTAGTCTAATTAGTTTTCACATTAATATAACAGTGCAAAATATCGGATATGCATATATATATTTTTTAGTTGTCTTTTTTATAATTATTTTGGCGTTCCCTCATTTTCTGTATTGTAAATAAAATTTAGATGAGCGGGTGTAATTTCTGTAATATTTTAGTGTTCATAAAGAGTAGCGACCATCCAGTTGGTTAGTATAATATAAATATATCATTATCACATAATTGTAGTAGAAGTTATATCTTAACATATAATACTGTGCTAGGGTAATTGCCAAAATTAGAATGTACCTTGTCCCACTTAAAAAAAATTTTGAACTTGTGTGATTCTTTCCATTTAGAAACAATACTGGAATGTTCATTTCATTTTTGAGCAAATACATTTCATCTAATGTCCGATTGGTTTACTGATATTTAACTTACTTCATTCAGTTTTGCCTTAGCTTTTCCTGATATTAAGTTTGTTAATTTAAATATTTCCCACTTAAGTATATGAATGTATGTATGTGTATATAAATTTTTTTCTAAATATGTATTTAAAATGTAACATTTGTTAAATGTTAGCACTATTTTGAAACAATGACATTTATATAAAATACTTTTAATCTAATCTTTCATACTATAAGTTAAACATAAATATTTTTTCACTTTGTCATCACACCACTATAAAAGTTACATTATCTAAATTTATATTTAGATATGATTTGATAATAATTTTAACTGTGAAGAATTTATTTAGGTTTAACTTTTGGCACATAATTTTTTTTTAACTGGGGAAAGTATGATGAAATAACAATAGCACCAACTGATTGTTTCTGCCACGATAAGATAAAGAATGCTCCAGATCTTTGTTACTTTTATCTTAACTTTTTTTCATCATGATGATAAATTTGTATTTTTGAATAGATAAAAGTATTTCAATATTCATTGTATTTCACAATGTAACACCATATTTCCTTCTTTTTTTTTCTTTAATTTATTCAATTTTATACACATTTATTGAATGTTTTTATAAATTTGTTATTTTATTATTTAAATTTGATATAATGTAAAATTTCTAGGTATATTCACTTGACATATGCATAATATAATTTCATAATGTTGAGATTTTAAATATATAATTTTTATGAATAATCTATAGTGACAATATTAGCTCTCACTTTAATCGTTAATATAATATTTAATGAGAAAATAATGCAATCTAAACTCATTTATTGTTTCTCTATGAAATAATACATCCTCAAGAAAATGTTCAGTTACATTAAAAATGTATTTAATAATTGTCTGACATTTCTTGGTATTTAATTTGTTTTAATGCGCTGTGATGATAGTTTTGAATCATGCTAGATTGTCTTTGTCGTCAGATTTCCTGATAGGAATGGTTAATATTAATCTGATTAATAATTATTTATATCATCATGAGTGAGTCTTTGTATTCCTTCCAGTTACGTACTCATTGATTACATTTACATTTAGATGATTATAACTGCAAAGTAAATCATGTAAGCGGTGTTATCAGAATGAAATAAACATGAAAAGATCTGTTATTTAATGTATGGGGCAGAGACGGGCAAAAATTTGCTTTGTTAAAACTAAGCTGAAATCGCCATGGATACAACCGTTATTCATGAATGAACCATTGATAAATAAATATCGTATCCATGACAATGTTAGCTATTAGTTTCATAGTTGCCCAACTCTGCTATGGGGAAGTTTCTGTATATCATTATTTTAATTTTCATTGCAAGGTTACCCAGTAATTAGTTTTACCAATAAAAATTATCAAAACTTATGTTTTATGATTTGGGCATTGAAACACTGGGAAATTAAAATGCACTTTTGTATACTGCAGTTATGTTATCCTTTGATTAATGAAGTGGTTTTAATCTTTAAAAAAATTATAACCTGTGGTTCATTTTGTTATTAAAAAAAAAACTAAAACCATACAAACTTTCTGTCCAAATATTAGAAAAGAAGTTCCCTTTGAGCTGTATACTTGTAAGAAATGTCTCTAATATGAGCTAATTTGTAGTAACACTGTGTATATATACATAATAGGATTAAATTTGATTCTGTATAGTGCATTAACTCTAATTACTGTGTATAAATATATTATATGATTTTATTATTTTGTTAATTTTGTGAATATATTTTATCATTTTGATTATTATTTTATTTTTAAAAACTGTGATTAGATTTTTACTTTGTTCATTAATTAAATATTTCATGTAAAGAGGTTTATTGCTTTTTATAAAGTTTGAAAATCTTGATGTTAATAAATTATGAGTAGTATTATTCTGTATTGTTATTTTTATTATCCTGTTCTCACCTTCTGAAAGAATTCAGCGTATTGACTAATTATAAACATGTTTTGGAATGCCTTACCTATCTCCATCCTTTAACACTTTGACCACGGTTGTCAACACATAATTCTCAAGCTGTTGTGGCTTTGGTGCAATTATGACGATAATGTGAAATTCAATGAGGCCACTATTTTTGTGTCCGTTCGGAGTGATGGGAATAATCCCTTTTACCATGGATTGTCTTGAACTGTGTTTAGTACCGTCCTAGTTTCCACCAGCTACAATCATTCTGGATTCTGCTTGCTTTAAAGATTTTTACACTCCGTCAATTTTTTTTTATTATTGAATTTATTTTTTGAAGTATATAAATATATATATAATTACATATTGTTTTATTTTACATACTTCCAATAACATTTTTTACATGTTCACAACGTTCTTTATTATATTTTTAAAAAAAATTTTACATTACTTTTTAATTTTTTTCTGTTACCCAAATGTGGTAATATTCAATAACTTTCTTGAGTCCTTATACAGTAATTCAGTTTAAAAAATTGCACAACATTTATATATCAGCTGATAGCATACATAGATTCAGTGGTATGCACAGATGAAGACAACGTGTCAACATGGTTAGTAAAAAGATATTAAATACATGTTTTTTAACCATTTTTATGATTTAAATTAAAATAAAATTAAAAAAATGGTGGTCCCTGCCCCTGTGGTCAAGGTGTTAAAGCCTTTAAATTCCTACCAACACC
>NW_027110685.1:261604-298651 GCF_000696795.3 Halyomorpha halys | reverse complement strand
TACCATTTATTCTTTATATATAAGTCATTCTCCCAAAATGGCAGAATATCTGTTCTTAACATTTTAATTATAAGACAATTAATCTAAGCAAATAAATATTATTTTTTCAATAGATAAAATTCTGAACTGAAGTCCTTTTAGGATGGCTGTCAGTTTAGCTGTGAAAGTAGAATATAAGCTGTTCAATTTATATATATATATTTTTTGTGAAGGCGTAATAACACCTCCACAAAAAAATATATCTATAACACAAGATGTTGAGTTTGCTGTTTTAAATCTATGTATGTATTGATGATGATTTACATAATATATATATTTTTCAATTTTTTTAACTAATTTGAGTAATTCAATATTAAATAAAGGCGATAATATGGCTTGAGGAGGTAAGTTGTTTTTTAAATTGCTAATCATTATTTGATTATTTTAAAAATCATGAACGATTTAGCTGAGGCTGAAACTAGAAGCTATGGATTTTTTACTAGGCTCAATAACATTTTATTTAGAGGGTTTATAGAACACTCATAAGATGAATTTCCTGGCGGGTTATATATTTTAGCCTATAACTTAGCACTAAGTTTCTGTCGATGGAATGTCAGAGGGAGTGCTCCTGCTTCCGAGCTTACTTCGTGCTGGGCTGGTACATAATACTCTTGTTGATAGGCACTAAATCGTTTCTACTTATAATCTATATTAATATCAAGAAAATTTATATTATCTATATAAATAAGTGGTGACCCATCTAAAATGACGGTGTGGGGCAAATCTTCATAACTTTGAAAACTAAATAGGATGCATTGTGTCTTTTCTTTTAATATATGCAATCTATTTTGGGGAAAACATGTTTGTATATTATTCATCACAAGCTGTATCTGATATTGTATACGATCTAAACCTCGGGAGTTCCATACAAATAGATACCTCATCATCAGCATACAAAAAGTCCCATGAACATTTTACATCAAACATTCACTTAAGTTTGCCGATGCAAGACAGCTCCTTGCGGCATACCACTCTCCCATATTCCACAGATTGGCTTCCATTAACATAGACTTTATATGATCTGGTTCTTAGAAATCCTTTTTATAAATTGCAACATGTGTGTCCCTTTAATTCCAGCTCTTCGAGTCTTTTCGGATATTATATCTCCACTCATGTCGAAGGGTTGTGAATGTAAAAACATACATCTTGGATTACCATGGTCAATCTAATCAAAATGTACCCTAGAGTTGTATATCTGTGAAAACCACATTATAGATTGTTAAGTTATTCCTTTTTTTATCAAGAGTGAAAATTAATCTCATCATTTTTTTTCACTACAGCACAGTAAAACCCTTTTCATAGAAATGGTAACTCTACACTAGACCATATTTTGTTAAAAAAATATACTGCATAATTCATGGAATTCTCTCAAAGGTATTTAAACATATCACATGTCAGCTCACCTTGACAGGAGAAGAACACTGTAAGCATCAGTATTATCTTATTACTAGAAATCAAGATATCTTGAAACGTGAAATTTCAAATTTTGATAAAAGGAGACAAAAAATGTTTTTGGTCGATTACAAAGGTTCGTTATAGTAAACCAAATTTATTAATAAGGAGAAGGTAATAGCCGAAGAAATGCAATTATCTTTCAAAACTTTTTATCTGGATAATCAACACAAATTAGTGCTACTTAGAAGAGAAAGTTCGTGCATGAAGTTTGCAATCATATTACTCATGACACCATTGAAAACGATGGAAGCCGCGTTCACTAGATACGGCTCTAAAACGGTGACCAAAGGCTGCAGAACTCCTCCTTCACTTCCAGTTATTTCCATGTTAGTTTGCTCTTCGTCATCATCAACCACAGCAACAGATCTGGAATATTAAAAAATAATATAAGATCATTCATTATTGGATGAAGTCAGTGGTACTAAAGGTACAAGGTACTAAAGAAGTAAAAACAACTCAAAATTTCGATAATCTCATAAACAGTATTTATTTTCAGAAAAGGCTCAGAGTGTCAAGGCCGCCTGGAAGACATTCAAAGCTTTCGAAGAAATTCGTACAAGACCAGTTAATTAATTATTATCTTGTATAAGTGTATGTAAAATGTTGTTACTCTATAAATACCAAATCATTGTATATAACGGGTGGCTAAGATAAAACAAGCCCTGAGTTATACTGTACGAGGGGGGTTACATGATGTAAGCGGCCAATGGTCCTCTTTTCTCTAGGCAACTCCGTATTTTTAATGATACTAATTAACAGATACCTTCTGGATAAATTCACCATTACAACATCTCTTGACGTCAATATTTTCTTTGATGTATATAAGATCCCGTCGAGACGAGAGTTTACTTTTGAGTCCCTTCGATGCTCTACAAGGGTGTTTGTATTTCATTCCATGGAACCTTCACGAAATAAAAGTCAACCTCTCCCCCCTCCCTTAGGCCGATTAATTTTTTTTTTTAATTATACTCATTTCAAGCCTATTTTTTATTTTACTCTTAACTTCGTTTATTACACAAACACTAATAATCTGGTTGTTAAATGTTGCAGGTAATCTAACGGATAATGATGTACCTACTGCAATAATCGATCGAAAAGCCATCAATTTGGCTAATGGTTTTATATTAATGATATGGAAACAAGATGGAATTAGATGTGAACATGATATGAAAGATACGTCGGTAATAATAAATTTGATTTTCTGAGAATATTGCCTTTCGAACCTATATCATGTGATAATGTTTCTGAATAACTATATTTTAATATTTTGAGTAAAATAACAAAAACTAATAAGACACATTGCTTTATCACAATAACTTTCCCCTTCATCCCAAACCCGACGCACAAAATGTAAAAAAAAAAATTATGTTTTATTTTTTGAATCTTTAAGTTAAGGGAAAACTGGACTAATATTCCCCCCCTCTATATCCCATAAGCCACATGAATTAGAATAAAATATATATTTATTATATAATTATAAAATATTATCTAGTTATATAACCAGATTTTTAGCAAATTCAATGTACTTGATTTTTTTTTTTTAAGAATGTGTTTTTCAACAAATCCCTTTGTTTTAGAGATATACAAGAAAAACTTATAAGGCATAGGTTTTACCCATTCCAATTGCGCCACACCTAAATCTTACCAATCTCATCAAAATCCATCTACCTCTTTAGCTTGCGCTTACAAAAACGTATTATATTTGATCTACTTAAATGAGGGAATCTTTTCGAACGATGAAGATGAGCTTCATGACTAGTGTTAAAATGGTCCATTATCAATTTTAACGAATCACATCTACTACTTTCGAAAACGAATTTGCTGACGTATTTTCCTTTAAGTCGCCATTATACAAGACCAGTATCCATTCCAACCGGCGACAGTTAATTGGTATTTGCTACGGCCATCGTGTGGAAACCACTGGAGTCCAGTCGGAAAAAGTCGGTCCAGTCCACTGACTTGAGGAGTGGGTTTCCAGTCGTCCTATTTCCTCTCTCCCCCCCCCCCAACCAAAACCTGAGCTGGTGCGATCAATTGTAAGCGTGTGAAATACTTCGAACGTTCCAGTTCAGTTGCTCGTCCGCAATTGTTGCCAATAGCGAAGGATTTTGTTCATAGTAATTTAAATAGATTAATTTTGAAAAGAAAACGCGGAATATCCGCAGAAAAAGTGAAGCAACGAGCTAAATTTGAAGTTCATTGAAGCATACAAGGAAAAAAGAATGTTGGTGACATCGGTTTGATATGTTGTACAAAAATAAATACACTCGTGAAACGGCGCTCGAGATAGTTTCATATGAAATGAACTTAGATGATCACGGCGTTGTCGAAGTCACAGAAAAAAATGAAATCATTTCGGAGTACCTAGAACCTGGAAATAAAAAAACAAAAGAAGAGTAAACAAATCAGGGTCCGGACTGACGGATATTTATGTTCCTACAGTGGAGTGATTCAACACAATGAAAGAAATTATGACTGCGCAAAATATTATTTAATTCAACGCGGGATGGCCTTGACAACGCGATTGTCTTACTAAAACTAACTGACTAAAAATCTTCAAGTGGTTACGTTTGAACGTGTACTGGCCCCATGCAATCGCGCCCTTACACAACAGCTTGTCCGATTGGAACCAAAATTGGGGGAAATACTTTTTTTTTCAGTTTAAGATTTTTTATAACCCTTATAAACAATTTTTTTTTTTTAATTTTTGTGTCAAGTGTCTAATTTGACTGAGCTACATATTCTTGGCCGAGCTCTTTAGCCCCTGCTTCAACAATAATTAATGGCAGCTATGATGGTAATTTATACAGTAACTACTCATGTTTCACAATTACCTCTTGACTAAAGTGTCTGCTTGTGCGGAAAGACTAAAGCTAAGCGTGAATCCTCTTACTTCATCAGTGATGTTGCCACTGACGCTGATTACAGGACCCAGTCTGAGAAGGGCATATGCCAGTTCTTGTGTGGCCTGCACAAAACAGAATTATTTCCATAAAGATATTAATTAAAATTTACAAATTATGTATCACGAATAATAATTAAGTATTCAACTGAAAATAAAAGAACTAACTTACATTTTTTGAATCGATGACTTTAGGATCGATGTATCCGTCAACTTTGTTTATCAAAGCTGTTAGAAGGTTTTCTGAATCATTGTCCAGGTCCACTACAGCTGATACGCCAAATATTAAATTAATATTATTTACAATTACTTTGAGATAGATTTAAATAATTGATTTAAATTATGATAAAATATTCTTAACTTTGCAAGAAAGAAGTGCGTTGGATGAATATAGGCCTGTTCCTATAACCACTTCTGACTGTCCAGAGCAAGCATATTAAGTGTTTTCTCTCCCAAATCCTAAACTGCGCATGCTCTATACAGTTCTGGATAGTAAGAAGTGGTTTTTGGAACAGACCTTAAAGGGCTAGGAGGGGTGTGGCATAGCCCTGCTGGCTAAACTACCAGACAAAAGTTAAGTGGGGGTTGGCCACTACCAATCGCAAACTTATTTCCCTTGACACATTTATAGGTCGTCTACTGGAACCAAATACGTCCGAATAATCTATTTTCATGAGGAAACTGCAGGTTTCCATCAGAGCTCAACCTTTTACAACCGGCTAATCCTTTCCATAGGAAAAATATTGCAGCATGTCTACTACTTGCAGCTATCTCGTGCGAATCTAGGAGAAGACGGCCGAATGACGATTCAATCACACCAATATGGGATTTTCGATAATATTCTGTGGTGCCAGAAAGAGAGTTTATTTTTTTCTTGTATATATATATTTTTTTTATTAATATGAATCTCGAAAAGTTATTTAGTTTAATTCAAGAACAATTCCAGCAAGATATGAATCATTAAAATTATTTCCGATGGAACTAAGAAAATAGTGAACAACCGTTGCAGAGGAAATGGATACTCAAGGTAAGTTAATAAAAGTATTAACACTTTTGGTCCTATCCCATGATAACAAGTCACCAAAACCCATTTCATACATACATACATATATATTAAATTAACCCTATTAGTAAACAAATTCGTGTGACTTGGCTTAACGTTGGGGATGAGTTTTAACATGGTCCAGTATGGATTTTATCAAATATCATCCTCTACTTTCACTTAGAAATTTTCTGGATACGTCCTAACCAACACTATCTTTCCTGTATACGCCCTAACCATCACTATCTTTCCTGGATTCCTGGATTTCAAAAACGAGTTGTTCCGTAGAATTTACTCAAACGACAAAATATCCACCCTGAAGTATAGGTAATTATGTAACCCATAGAAATCGACAGAAAGCTAATGAAGTATTCAGAAAATAAAAAAGGGGGGGATATGTGCAATAAAAAAGATAGACATGTAAAGAACCTTGACTGATCTATATACTTGGCCGACTTTTTTTATGCGCAAATGATGTAAGCCCAATAACCAGCTTTGAGTGCAAGAGGTAGCGTTTGCCAAAGCAGTATAATTAAAACGTAGGTAAAACAATCAACTTAAATTTTCTACTTTAAAAATATAAACCGAATATTCACTTCTGTATTTTCATACAAATAAATCTATTGTGTATTTTTGCTATTAATATAAAATAAAAACAACCTAAATTATAAGCAAAGTTAGTTTATAATACATTACGAGATAAAAATATATTTTCTTATAGGAAATCCATTCACTCGTAACACGTGTGAAATTATGCAATATTGCAGTGATATAAGTAAAAATACCTTGTATGACGACAGACTGCACATCTGCAACAAGACAGCTAGCTGCATAAATCAAAAAATGAGTGAAGGAAATCATCAGAGAGTTTGTGAGCAATTCAAAGTCGATGACTTAATTAAAGGTGTATCCAGTGTGAGCTCAACCTCGAAGACTGGCTCAATGTAAAGGTTAAAGCCCCTTTGGTGTACGGCTTCCCCTAATCACTAAAAAATATAGATAAGATTATAGTAATAAATAATGTCAGACTTATCTCTTAATTTTATAGAAGTAGTTTCTCATTGTTCCTAAATTTTGCGTGTTATTGTGTATTTTTATCTTGAGGGTAATATAGATTCTTCTTAAGAGTTTATCGGATTAACGTGTACTATAACACCCTCTCCTCCTCACCCAACAGGCAAATTTTCGGTGTCTGGTACATTCAGTGTTTAATTTTAGTTTCCTAATAGTTACAGTTAGATTTCTACCTTATCTAATGTTAATCTTAAGGCTATGGTCGATTCAAACCTATTACAACTGAATTAACATAAGATCGAGTATTCATCGAGGGGAGTAGAGAACTTCAGGCTCATCAAACTAAAGCAGTGGTCCCAAACCCATAGAAGTCTGCAAACCTCTAAACCGAAAATTTATTCAAGAAGTGGAGCTCCTTCACAAAAATTTCAAAGTTAAGTGGATTTTAGATTATACATTTTCCAGTTAAAATTTTTCAACTAGCACCCAAACATTAGGATACATAATTAATAAAATAGTTCTTAGCAATAAATTATCACAATATATATAGTTGACCGTATAACTAAATATAAGAAGATGGACGGGGTTGCGGTCAAAAAGAATAAATAGTTTTTAACTATTTAATGCCCGACGTTTCGCCCCACTTTGCAGGGCTTCCTCAGGGCTGTTCAAAGTGATAGCTTAAAAAAATAGTTGCAAAGTGGGAAGGCGAAACGTCGGACATTAAACAGTTAAAAACTATTTGTTCTTATTGACCGCAACCCTGACCATCACAAAAATAGTTTTGCCGGACCCTCCCGCAGCCCACCTGTGGTCCACAGATCTCCAGTTGAGAACTACTGAGCTAAAGGGACCCAGCACACGTTGTACAATGTGGTTTTTTTGGCGGTGATGTTAGTTATAGTATGAACAGGTTGAGCGACCAAATCGAAAGTTTTACAACCATATTGGCCGAAATTAAACCACAATTTAGCGACGGTCCTAAATCACTCTTGAAATATTTGCTTAAAATGGAAAGAGGAGGCTTCAATTCTTGAGTAGATCAATATTTAAAAAGCACTTAAAATTGGAAAACGGCGTGAATCCCCCACACCCACCCTCCGTTCTAGCCTTTCTCATCTTACTTTGGAAACAGACCTCACAGCGAGTATGTTGCTCGATATACGACATGCCACAACTTCAATGTATCAGAGATCGTAACACAAAAAATATTAGAAACCGGCAAACCACCCATTAAATTTGTTATGATCTCCTCTTGTACCTTCTAATATGTTTTGTGTTACTATTATCTCCTCTTGTGAGATTATGACATCTTGATATTTGGGAGGAGGCTTAGTTTTATGTAAACCTGCTGAGGCCTGAACGGACGTGTTATCCAACTTGGGCACCAATATCTGTATATTTCGTCTTATTATCATGACACTATACTTTTGTGCTATCTGACATCGGCAATGCCTAACAATGAAGCTTGAAAAGTACTTTGTTTTCTTTTTTGTTGAGAAAATTATTCAAATAACAACATGGGAAAACAATTATGAGGCCATTTTCTAATGTCGAAGTAATAGTCAATAGTAAAACGACATAATGCGTCTTGTATTAAACTCTTTAATTAAAAATTGTGTCTTCTTGATTGAAAGGCTTCATTTAAGTTTCGGAAAGAGCAAAAACATCGTCGCATAACAAGACGAAAGACTGTTGAATGTTTTATTTCAACGGTTATTGAGATGACATGACCGGCCTTATATGAAATAGACTGTGTGTTGGCCAACGAAGCTGTACCGGGTATGTGACACTCAAAACATACGATAAATTTTACTAACGGATCTGGCAAAGTTCAGCGATATCTTCAAATATGAAATTTATCTCATTGAGACCAAACAAAAACAAGTAAATAACATCCCTAGCTACAGGTTTTAGCCACAGACTGGTCTGATTGTATCAGGATTCTCTGTGGAGTGTAACAAACAACGATCAAATTTCACACACGCTCTTCCCAGAGGAATTACAATTCATTGCCACTTTTTTACTTATTCATTTCTATAAGTACCGGTTGATTTTATTAATTTATTTGAGGAGTAAAGTAGCTTAGTGAGTAGCTCCTATCTCTCAGTCTCGGGTTCGGGATACTTGCCTGGGGTGCGTGAGTAAAGGTGAAGTAGTTTATGCTGAAGAGGACCTTCCGTAGCTCAGGTGGTTGAGGCGGAGGTCAAAAATGACCAGGAAGGGGGTTATAAAAAAAAAAAGTGTATGCGGAAATTCGGGGGGGGGGAGTTAAACTCAGAAAACCTACCTGGCACAACTCCCCAGTGAATGAAATGGAGTCAAAAATAAGAAGAAAAATGTTTTTATTAATCCAATTCTTTTTTAATACATAGGAAATAAAGCATTATGTTCTATTTACTCTAGTTCTACGGGGTAGGTAGATATAAAATATTTTTTTTGTAATGGAAGACTGAGCCTGGGATCTAAAAAATGTATGAACATTGGGATGATAAACAATCGGGCCGCCCATAGCTCAGTGGTTAAGAGACAGTCTTACCAATTTTAATGTCTATTGGCGGTGCCGGTTCGAATCCGGCCTGGGACATTGACTTTTTTCATTGAGTGGCGGTCCCACAAAATGAAGAACTTTGACCCCCAACCATGGTTAGGCAGTAAAGGACTCCAATGGGAGTCTTGGCCGAAAAAAAAACAAAAAAAAAATGATAAACAATCAACAAATAGAAATTTAGAAGGAACGTGGATGTCAATCAATTAACTAATGAAGTTATAGAGTCAACTTACTCACTTACTGGATAAGGGGGGGGGCTGATGGTTTAGTGTGTTACTGACCAAATAACCTCCTTTTACAATCGTTTATCAATAATCTACTTCCTTACGAAGTAATAAATTCCTGCCTCTTCATGGGCTGGAAAGGTAAACCTTTTTTTCTATTTCTTGAGTAAGTGGATTTATTTAAATACACATCATGTAGTAATCCACAATCATTCAACACGTTTATTAAAATTTCAAATTAATTTTTTTTGTTAATACCTGTCATGTAATCCCCAATCCCCCCCATATTCTCAAGGTCACTCGAATATCAACAGCTAACTTTAAATAGTTCTCGAGAGTCTATAATGTCACACTTCGAATCTCTTGATATCTTCCTATATTTCTCTAAATCATAAGTGTGGTTCCTTGGTATATGGAAAGATATATTTATTCAAATTTGACCAAAGTCATAAAAAACAGCTTATATTTAGTTTGTTCAATTCTATTATATGTATCATAATCAAAGTTACTTTTCATGTTTAATTTTCTTTTTCTTCATTGGACCTATTATTTGTCATCTTAATTCTGATTAATTTGTTCTTTTAACATTATATGTGTGCTTAGTTTATGAAATAATTTAGGTCTAATTATTTGAATGAGAATCATTGACTTGAAAACAATAATTAACGTATTTTGACTTAAAACTCCAAAGGTCACGTCCGAAATGAGAGATATACTGAGTGGTCAAGTTATTTGTTTCATTAAACAGGCACTAGATCTCTCAGAGCCAATGTATCATTTGATGTTATAACTTTTCTTTGACACTTTTTTTGTCTCACATTCTCTTAATTTTCACTCCTAATTCACTTCTTTATCTGATCGATCTCTCGAGTACGTATTATACAGACAAAATATTAACAAAAACAATTAAATAAAACATAGGATTTGGCTAATCCTAATTCTAGGATCTTTCACTGATCCACAAACCACAGACGACAGTGATAATGACGCAGTACTAATTCCTAGAGCTTCAAGTCCAAGAAGATAACCAGCGTTTGACCGAGAATTATTACATAAATCTCGGAATAAATAAATAACACATACAATAAATGAATTGATGTTCGAGAAGGACGCTTGACGCGGAGCTGAGAAACTCAGAACTATGTAATGCTCATAGAGTATGTATTTTTTTATCATAGAAATGTGATGGTATTTTTTATGAATAAAATGATTCAGTGAGTTGCGTCTCACAGAAGTCGTACTCTTAGGTTAGAGACCTTTAAAATGTTAAAAACATCAAAAATCGAATGCAAAACCAAATCATAGGGGTATTCATGATGATGTGTTAAATTTAAAATGTTATATATATATAGCATTGTGAGCAGCCCTATTTTAAGTCATGTTAAATTCCAAATATATAAGAGCTCCTGGCGGATTTTTCAAGCAACTCGTTTTATAATCTTTCCTTCCAAAACTTCATATAATTGTTGCCTTCTAAGTTTTGACTAAAGTAATTTATTACAACATGCCTAAATTGAGAGAAAAGAGAATTTGTTCGAAAGTTTGACTACTGAGTGTCTTGTTGATTTTCTAGCTTGTAAGGAAGAGAGTCAAGATGAGCTAATTGACAAATGTCATTACATTATTATTACCATCTATTGCTTTATTAGTTTTAAAACATTCTAAACAATACTAAAAAACAACCTAACACAACTACAAACAAAACAGAGACAAAGCTAGTCTGTTGCATGACGTCATTCTCCATTTAACAGACCCTTAATTGAAAACATCTTTAAAATAATTGAAGACAAGCACCGAGGTAGTTTTCTACCTAGTAGTACCAAGTACTTAATAGCTACTTCCTGTAATTATCAGATCATGACTGCAAACTAGTGGTTTTACAGCAATATTAAATAAAAAAGACGTAACGCACATATACATGATTACTAAGACGATAATGGCCAAACAAATATTTCGATTTCTTATCATTCGTTAAATCACGTAGCGGGGATGTACTATGTAAGGGAGGGCTGATTATTTCACTTATGTATTTACACACAAATACAAATGTATTTTCGGATTGGTAGCCCAAATTAATTTAACAAAACAATATTTCAGCGTGTAAATCTGTCTTGGAAACGAAGGCTATTATACCCTGAAATAAAATACATTCATAGAGACAAAGGTAATTTTATTTTATAACCATTAGTTAAAACCTTTTAATTGTAAAGTGGCTAATCTAATTGGGTCACTTCAGATATCTAAAGACACACAGAGGTATATTGACTGTCTCAAGTAAACTTAAAAAAAAAATTTGGTGACCATATAGAAGCCCCTGATACCTGCCTACACTATTGTAACATAACATGATGCATCAAATATTCTTTATTCCTATTTCTTGATGTTATATAAAAATGTAAAGTACAGTTTCTTAATAAAAAAACAATGAATCAAATAGTTTAACATGCTATCCACCAAATCCATTAGTAATGTTGCTACAGCTGTAACTAAATGATAATGGATAGGTAGTGTGGGATTATAAGTTGATAAATAATTTACATGTTCCATAAAATTAGAAGAAAAAAAATGTAAACATCAACATTACTTATTTACTTCTAGAGCTCAAAGATATTTATTGGTACCTTTGGCCTTTTCATATACTTAGTATAGTATTTTAATGCTGAATAAATTCACTATGCAAATGGACTAAAAGAACAAATGAAAGATATTAATCCATCAATTTTGATGAAGAGAACAAAACTTTTAATGGATATATAAAAGAAAAACTAATAAATAATAATATAAAATTTCATTAATTTTGAACCAAAATCTTGTATAGAAAATTCATGAAATTTCTCAAGTTTCATTATTTAGATTAAATCTGCAACACAAAAGGTGGATATGTCATAGACATGATTCACGTGGAAATATATGATACAGGCTAAAAAAAAGTTCAGAAAACTATGTGAGTAATTCTTATTTAAAATCAACTAAAATTTGTCATTACCACCCGTATGTAGTTTTATAAAGTGTCAATCCAATTTATTTCAAGTGTCACATAGAAATGATTTCTTACAGACCACAGCATCATGGTAAAACATTTCAGGAGTAAATTTAAAAATGTAAACTAACTTTAAGCCATAAGGAAAAATTTTGTCACAAAAAAATGTATATATAATAATAATATATTTAAAAAATATATATGAGAGCTATAGTTTAAAAAAAGGTTTACCCAACACTATATTATGTTAAAATTAAAAGCCTTATAATAAAAGGAAGGTCTGGGTACAGATTAGAAAGAACTCAAATATTATAAAAATTATTTAATTTCGCCCCACTTTCCAGGACTTAAGTCTAGGAAGTAAGTCATAAAGAAGCTCTGCAAAGTGGGGTGAAACAATATCTCTTATTAAATAATTTTTGTACTATTTGAGTTGTTTCTTGACCAAACCGTAACCATCTTTCTGTTATTAATTATGGATGGTCAATCAACAATTTTCCTAACAGCCTTATGTTTAGCAATAAAAAGTTGTAATTCAAATATAAGTGCAAACAAGAAAAATAAATTAATACTTACAAGAATAACCTTTGAGTATGACTGAAGTAACACAAATGAAGAAAGCCATATTATTTAAAATGCAATGTACAAAATTTTTAAAACGTCACGCTTATGACGCTATCAAATGAACGAATGAGCAACTACTGCTAAAATCTGTGCCAAGTCAGTCCAATAAATATTGCAAAATTAAGAAATATAATGCTCAGAAAAAAATAAAATAAATATAATAAATCAAACCTGATAAGGAACGCTGTCACTTAGAGAAACAATGCCCTCATATGTACACATTAATCACGCAGATGATGTAGGGAAAAGGAAAAAAAAAATAAAAAGGGAGAAAAAAATCAACAATCTTTTATTTATTATGGCCTCATAAAATTTAAAAAAAATAGAGATGAACATAACAGTTGTTCAAAGAGAGCATTATACTCCCCCACTCACCTTAACAGAGGTTCCATTGATGTAGGAACTACGATCAGAAGCTAAAAATGCAATAACTTCTGCCACCTCTAACAAAAAAAAGAAATTTATAAAATTAAATACCATAAATATTTCAATAAACAACAATATGACATCAATATTTAGTCTGTTCTCAATTAATTAATATTAGTTTTATATAGTTTGATTGAAAGATGGATTACTTCTTAGTAAGCACGATTTTACCGTTTGTATATGCTATCATTAATTAAAAATTACATAAATTAAATGAAATGCAAGCATTAAAAATTTTAATTAACTTTAAGATTACATGAAGGATTAGTATAATAAAAATTAACTTCATTAACATATAATGGGTGACTTGCAAAATATAGGGTGATCAATACTACCTCAGCATATTTTATGTTAATTAGTGTTATTAATTACAATTAACGTTCAAGTTAAAAAGTCTTTATACTAAAACAATAATTTTAATAAAAAATGTAATTATAATTCTTTGTATGATATGATCAAACCTGAAATGTATGGTAAAATAATCATATCTATCGATAAATGATACCAATTTTTTCATGTTAATTACACCATATGTTTTAATAAGTTAAACTCACCTATAAAAATAGATAATGAGGTAAGTAAAAAAACAAACATTGCAACATAATACAAGATAATAGCAGGATAGGCAGTTAGTACCTCAGATCGCTAACAATGTAGTAATTAAGAATTATTCTTAAAAAATAATCAGGTTAGTTCTCAAATTAATAAAAAATAAGAGTAAAAATGTATTATTTGAGAAAATAAACCCCATTCATTGATCATCCTACTGGTATGTATATTTTGTAGGGATATTTAAAAGTCATTTAATATTAAAAATATTTGATTGTATCTGAGTAAGTGAAAAGATTTTGAATAGTTGAAATAGTTCTGAGTAAGAAATTATACCAACTATTGTAATGAAGTCAATAAAAAGATGTAAATTTAATTTTATTTATTTGAGTGTTTGTATATAATTGAGTATTTTGTATTATTTATTTAAATTTTTTATTATTAGTAAACTATTAGCTGATGATTGGTTTAAAATTATGACCATTAAAACGCACTTATGTGTTAACAAACACCATATGGATTCAGTCAGTTAAGGTTTAATTAAAAACTTTAATGTCAGAGCTAAAACTATTTTAAACATTATAAATATAGAAAATATTTTAAACTTCATAGTTTAATTCTATGATAAAGTTTAATTCTATGATAATAAAGTTTAGTCATAAAAAGTACTTCATGGAATGGAATTCTGATCTATAGAGTTTCAAAATAAAATATGCCAAGTTCATGAATAATTTTAAAAAAGTAAGAAATATTTGTTTTTGTAGATCATTTGACTGCCAAGAGGACAGCAAGATACTTAAGACAATCATATCTATCCAGGACAATAAAAAAAATTATAAGTCCTGGAAATTTAGATAGTAGGATCCCAGTATCACACGAGCCATGAACTTGTGAAATTGTAAACCCCAATTGTTTGAGAGCAGTTCCTCCACTGTGCTAATATAGGTTAGTGTAATGAAGTTTTAATTAATAATAGCAAAGTAAATTAGTTAAATTTATTTAATTGAAGCGTGATTTAGAAATAATAATATCCCAGGTGGGGCAACAAAAACATATGAGGAATAATGAGCAGATAAAATAAACCAAGAAATATATCAAACACAAAGTACATTAGATTAAAATGAAAATTATTCTTTTTCAATTTTAAAACCATTTCTTAACTTATAGATTTAATTTTAAAGCAAAATTATTTTGCCAATTTTAATTTCTAAATTAAATATTTTATGTTCTAGCTTCCATAATATTTTATGTTCTTCAGGAAACATGCCCTACTTTAAAAGTCAAGTTAAGGAATGTATACTAGAATATGCAAATAAAACTTTTAATCCTGAGGATGGCATGAAAGCCAAAACACAAACAGTTTGCTCATAAATTAAAACTGGTGAAATAATATCGCCTTTAAATTTAACAAATTTACCTTCACCTTAAATAAATATCATATTAAGACTTTATGTCACCTATTCATGCAAAACTAAATCAATCTGATCTTACCTTTTTCTATTTCATATAAATTCAATTTAATTAATAGAAATATTTTATTTTCAACCTTATTTTTAAATTTTACGAGTTTTGTAATGAACACAATTTTGTTTGACTTGAGTTTCATTCATTTTCAATAAAAATGTAAACTCTTTGATTTCAAAGAGAAATATTTTAACAATAGGTAAACTTAAAATTCGATTAAGATTTTTTTGTAGGTAGGTTTTTGAAATGACTTTTTTTTTATATTGATTCAGATCGGCCACATACAGCATGATATAATATACAAATAAAAAAACTATACAATATATAATGAGGTGTAATAGTTGACCATAGATTAATATGAGAAGATAGTGGGAGGTGCGGTTAACAAATAAATAAAAACAATATTTCGACCTGAATTTTTCAGGGCTTCACCAGAGCTAAAATAAAAGAGATAACCAACACTCAGAGAAACATAAAAATAAAGGAAAATAATAATCAAACAAATTAGGAAATATATATAACAATGAATAAAGAAGACAGTAGTTGATTAATAACAATACATGTAGATTGATAGTAATTGAAGATGAAATATAATATTATAGAAGTAAGAATTATATAAAATAAATTATGAACATTTTCTTCCGCACTTTTCAGTATGTTTATTTTTTCAACACTTTCTGTTTTTTAATTTTTCATCATTTATTTTGTATAATTCTTAGTTCAATAATATTATACCATATTTCATCTTCTATTTTTATCAATCAACTACTATCTACATGTATTGCTATTAATCAACTACTTTCTACTTTATTCTTTGTTTTGTATTTTCAAATTTATTAGTTTACTATTTTCTTTTATTTTTATGTTTCTCTCAGTGATGGTTGTTATCTAAGCCCTGTTGCAATGTTGGCACAGATTAATAAGCTTTTGTTTATTTGCTGACTGCACCCCGACCATTTTCTCCTCATATACAAAATATATACAATTCAAAATTTTTCATACACTAATAGACACCACATAAAATGTATATTTGTAGGTCAACTTCTAAAACTGTTCTTGGGACAAAGATGTAGTAGATATAGATTCTATATTATAGATCAAACCAATATCATGATCATATATATGTAGATAATTGATTATGTGAATTTGAAGGAGATGGTCGGGGATGTGGACAAATAGAAATAAAAAATTATTCACAACTATTTATTCATTGCTGATGTTTTGATCCACAATGTATATTTACATCAGGACTAAAAATAAAAAGATACAAAGAAAGTAGAGGCAACAAAGAATAAAAGGCTTTAACAAAAAAAAAAAAAAAAAAGAATATGCATAGGCGGAGGAATAAAAAATATCAAAAATTTAAAGTAATATGGAGAAGAAAGATAAATACCAAAATGATTAACTAACATAATGAATAGTAGTGAACTGATAAATAAAGATGTATATATATTGTAATAATTTTTAAAAATATTAAAAAATAAAAATAATTTGGATCGTTTTATAACTTTCTTTCAAATATAAAAGATAACTTGGGTTCAAGTTAATAACTTTAATGTCAAATAGATAATATAATTTTATTATATAAAAAGAAAGACTCTTAATCTCAGGGCGTGTGGTTGCTAGACAATCAGAATAGAGATACTTATAATAATTTCTCTTAATTTAAATTACAATCTATTTTACACATGTATCTAACTTTATGTATACAAAAACTAACCAAGCTCTATATCCTAACGATCTTCTTTTGTTGATTCCTTGGTGTCTTCTTTGTTCTTAATCTTATTGTTCTGTCCTAGCATCAAAAATGGCTTCCTTCTTGACAGAAATTGATGACGACCTCTTCATACTGAGAGATCATCTCTCCTTGGGGCCACAGACACAACTGTCCTTTGTCAAAATGAAAACCTTCCTTGAGGTTACATGTAAACATCGATTGTCGTACAACAGTTAGGGATTTTTCTAAATGATTTACTTTCTGAATATTATTCTGTAGCACTATTTCTTGATTTCTATTTTTCCTTTAATTTACTGTATTTTCAATTATGATGGGAAAAGTTAAAATAGTTTTTATGATATTTGAATCTGCTCACATGGCCTTGATTCAACGGACTTGACTGAAGAATACGTACCGCCATCTTGGTTCTGTTTTTTGACTCACAAAGTTATTATAAACAATGAAACTTGGTTAGCTTGCTTTTTGGATAAACAAAACAAATGAATATTAAAATGATACATAAATAAAACATCTTATAAACCCTTTATACTTCAAAATATATTATTTACTCAAAAAGAGCATATTACAATATATATATTATTGAATAGATCTATCATTTTGATTAACTAAGAAGACACAATAAATGACAGTAATTAATACCATTGTATTATTTAGACAGTTATTATTATTATCAGTTCATGATTAATTACAGTGTCAGTTATTATGTCTCCTTAGTTTATTAAAATAATAGATCTTTTCAATAATATATATCCTGATATATCAGTTCACGGCTCTTCATTAAGTTAGTTAATCATTTTTATCCTCCATATTATTTTATTTAAGTTTTGATATTTTGAATACTTCCAGATTTACGCCTTTTTTTATATCATTCTTTTACTCTTATATTAATTATATTTTCTTGGTATCTTTTAATCTTTTGATCTGATGAAGACTAATAGTTTGGGTCGAAACATGTGCAATGAATAAATAGCTATGAACTGTTTATTTCTTCTTGAACACAAACCTGACCATCTCCGTCAATATCATAATTCATCATTCCAGTGGCTGTTGAAATTATCAAAAAAGATATAAAACCAACATTAAAAAAAAATTAATTTAATAATAAGTTCTATTAACCTTGAGGTTCTCCAAAACGAGCAAGAGGTATAAGCTTCAAAAACATCTTCTTTACTTGATCAGGTACCGAATGGGTCATGGGAGTATCAATGAAACCAGGTATCACAGAATTACACCTGATCCTAAACCTAAAACATAAAAAAATCTTTTGAAATATCTTTTAACCTATATATGTCACTCATACACAGGCTATACCAGAGCAAAATAAGTAAATTATAATATTTCAAATAATTTGATCAGGATCTAATAGATAACAGAAAGGCTGAGAAAATACATTTAGGTCTTTCTCACAACTGAGCTAATAGATATAGTAAAATTGGTACAGCACCTGTACCAGTGACTGTCCAGCATTCATCGTTTTTATGCCTGAAACTACGATAGTCTACTTTGTGGCAGTTACAACATTAAAAACTGTAATTATTATGTATTTTTAATTCTTTCACTTTATTGAAAAAAAACAAAACCGACAGGAATGTTATTCTATGTATTTTTTTTCTGATAAAATTTGTCGCCATGATAATATTTCAATATCATATGAGAAATTGATACAGATTGGAAAAAATTTCTCGTTGAATCTTGGCAATTTTTTCAAATTTAATTTATTTTCTCCACTAAAATTTGGTTCCTCTAACTATTCTTGTCAATATGTAATTTACTTTTAATATTTTATACATAATTTAGTAGCAATAAATAATTAATCTTAACATAATTAATATGATCAAAAAGTAATAGAGGTATAAATACATTATATATATATATATATATATATATATATATTATTGACCGTATTATTTCAAATTATAAAGAAGATGGTCAGGGGAGTGGTCAAAAGAAAACAAAAAATAGTTAGCAACTATTTATTTGCAGATGTTTCAGCTCACTCTGTAGAGCTTCATCAGGGCTGTTCCAGATGAGAGATTTTGAAACAGTCTATTTTTTTAATATATTATTACCAACAATTAATAGATATTAGCAAACTCGTCTGAACAGTTTTGGTATTCTATATGGAGTAGTGATTGTTAGTGAGTTCTTACATTTAGCAGTTTTCAGAACAGACACTGGTACATCTGAGGTACTCGCTTCTTATTTCCTGAAAATGTTTTTATTTTCCCCCAAAACAAAACACTAGAAATAAATATTTAGCTTCTAAAAGAATAAATACACACATAAAAATTTTATGTAAAACCCAAATACTAGGTGACTGTTGGAGTCAATTTTAATCACCCTCACCCTCTTGGAAATAATTTTCTTCAAACTACTTGAGAGTTCGAAATGTTTTTAAAGACAGTCTTATTGCACAACTGGAGCATAAACAGAGCCATCATTAATAATATTAACTTTATAGACATTGTCGTTTATGAGATTACATTGATAAATAAGTCATATGAGATACAACAAACATGTACAGCCTTGATTTATCAGTACATGTTATTTCTCAAAGTTTTTTTTTTGTACGCTATAGTTCATCAAAACCAATGACTGGGCCATCAATTTTGAAGATTACCTTCATCATGAACCATGAAAAATAAACATTTTTCCAGTCCTCCTTTAATTTCAAAATGGTGGCCAATTAGTTATTTCATACTACTATAGAGGAAAATCATAAAATGTTTTTGACTCACTATTTTAATCTCAAACAAAAAAAAAAAATCTAAGAAATGAACCATTTGCTGACTGACCAATATATCATGCGAATGATTCACAAACGGCAGCTAGTCATGTAGATAAAAGAACATGTACAGTTGATTGTGAACATAAATTTTTTAAATTTGATCAAATGACAAAGTCAAGCAGATATATATTGCATCCTACATAACTCGAAAAGCTAACTTTGAAAAAATGGATTTCAATCATTACTTCATAATAAAACCCATTTTTGCTTAAAAATGTAATGTGAAGTACATCAAGAATTAAGAATCAACATTAAGAAGCAGCACCCAACAGTTTAATTAGATAGCAAGCAAAATTAAGTTTTATTATAAAATAAAAACCTTTGAAATTCATTTATCCTTTTTAAGCTAAATTTTAGAGTTATGTTAGTAAGATTGAGGGTGTGACAAAATTAATATTTACTTTTAAAATAATTATTATAAAAAAATTGCTAGTTATGAAACTAATAAAATGAAATTCTTCAATAAAATAACTTGGAATAAATGTTTCTGAAACTTCTAGGACCGAAAAAATTAACAACAGATGATATAAGTACAAATACAAAATTGAGACATCAAATGATTACATACATGCCTAATTCTTTTGCAACAGACTTCGTCAAAGCCTCAACACCTGCTTTACTTGCTGCATAATTGGCTTGTCCAATGTTTCCCATCTGACCTATTATACTTCCTACAGTAATAATACTCCCTGGTTCACCTTCTTCAACCAGAATTGTGCATGCTTCTTTTACAACATTGTAAGTCCCCTAGAAATTGAGGGAATCAAAAAGTTATAACATAAAACTGATTGTGGTAACAATAATATTAGATGTGACATACTTACTGTAAGATTGACGTTTATGGTTTCTTGAAATTTTACAGGGTCCATTTTAAGTAGAAAATCATCCCTTGTTATACCAGCACAATTGACGACAACATTAGCAGGCTTAGAATATTTCTTTAAACCAGCCTGTAAAGCCTTAGTAACAGATTCTCTTTCACTAACATCAACCTCTAAACCCAAATGGGATTCTGGTTCTAAACAGAAGATAGATCTGGGTAAGGTATGCTTCATAATCACGGGTCATTCTCACTATAGCACAACAAACATAACAAGCATAGACATTAATAACTATATATATATATATTTTTATGAACTAAAGTTTTGCTTTAAATCAATAGTTTGTTTTACTTCCACCATTTACTTCAAGATACTTTTTTTTTGGAGGTGGGAGAGAGAGAGAGAGAGAGATAGGGAGTGGGAGAGGGGAGACCAATAATCAATGATTCAGCCAAATCACCCATATTTTTAATTATACAAATATCTTGACTTATTAAATATCAGTTTTAAAACTGAATATTGCAATTAACTTTCCACTCATCAGTCAACTACAGATTATATGCAATGTTACATAGTTACAAAGGAAAATAATAATATAAATTATCCTAAATAACCATGAGATTCTCCATCGTTTGTCACAGTTTTCAAATCAACCTTATTAAAATATCATTTATTAATCATGTTAATTTATCCTTAGAGAAAAAAAATATTTAGCATAGATAGTGTAATTAGTTTAAAGAAAGGATTTCATTGGTTATTAATTTTTTCTTCACACAAGCCTATATCCATATTACCATATTAATAAATTGAATAGTGAGTAAATCTAAAGCAATTGTCAAATTAAATAAGACCATTATTGAATATAAATGTCTGAGTTAAATGATAATTTATTCATAATTATAAATATTGCTAGCCAGTGATTACTGCATCATATAAATACTGAAAATAATCTAATGTATACATAGATACAATTAACAAAGTTAATATTTTATTTAAATGATTTGAGGCTATCCAGTATTTCCTAAATAGGGCAGTAATAGCATATAATCAACCCAGTACAGAAAAGGTCAATAATAAAAGAGCTAATTTATAAAATAGAAAGATCTACAAAATCTGGGAAAAATAATGAATATTTTTTCCATCAAAGAGTGATTGTTGCTTTTTGTAGTAATAACAAAGTTAATACCTGAAAGAAGGTTCAAGGTTTCTAGTGCTGATTTAGCATTTTTATCACAAGCAATTACTTTAGCACCCTCTCTGCAGAAAGCTATGCAAGTTGCTCTTCCAATTCCACTACCAGCTCCTATAAGTAAAATTTTTTTCTTTGACAAAAATCATATCGTTATTATTAAATTAGCAAGATATATTGGCGAGGTAGGTTTATCTACTAGCATACTTAAAAAACATTTAACCCGAGAGTATCAACTTACCTGTTACGAAAGCAAGTTTATTAGCAAGCATTTTTATTTATGAGTTTCAATTTATTGTTATACGCCGATACATCAAACTTAGGTGCTTATACTAACACTTATCACAAAAGTCAAAATTGATAAGGCCAACCCCATTCTGGAATGTTGAGAAAGATAAGCGCTCAATAGCTCTAAAAAAAATTCAAAATCAAAGCTATTTCAGATTTTTGACACAATGACATTTTATCATTAAAAACTACTCAGAATAAAAATATATTTTTAAATTTAATATTAAAATGTTAGTTGTCATAACTACAAAACCTGAATTAAGTTAAATTAGATACCTTTTTGTACTCTCTTTGATGAAAAGTTTCAGTTAAAGGAGGCAGTGCATTAGAGGTGATAACCGTCAAGAGCTCGTAAACAGCTTCTGCTGTAAATTAAGTTTAAATTTTGTGTTTTTGTGTAGATTTAAGTTAAACAAGTGTCCAGTTTATTGAGGAACGATATGGAACTTAGAAAAGAACTTGATTAGTTTGAGAAAAAATTGTGATCAAGTAAATGATCCCATTTTTCATCGGTCGTTTGAGGTGAACGGATCGGAGTTGGGGAGTTGAGTGGTGTAGTGTAACTGTTCCCGTTCTCTCCTTTATTTCAACCATTGCGACTATACTGTCATGGAGGGTCGAACCATCAGCAGCGGATTAAATAGTCTTTAATATAAGTATTCTGAAGCCTCATACAGTGATCGTCTTTCGAAAAGAAGTTTTTTTTTTTTTTTAGTTTTGTTTTGACTACTCACACCTACCGCATTCTTAACTATATATTCTAGTGTCGTTTATTTCGAGTTATGATTTCTTAAGAAGTTTTCATGTAAGCTGTTTTTACAATTTGGAGTAATGGTATCACCATACAAGAAGAAAAAGTTAGAAAGAAAAGGAAGGGTTACACTTGAAGCCAATCCTCCCAAAAATAGCCTGGGTAAGCTACTCTCTTATACTTCCTGCAATTGGAATGTGTTTTCTTTAATAATAAATCAATTACCTTTTTCTCTTTACATCTATATTAATTTATGAAATGTTTGATTCATGTTAATGGGGCACTTCCCTTCTGTTTTCACTTCCTTAAAGTTTCAAGTCATGTAATGATAAGATTATAAGATTAGCTAAATAATTATGCCTTATATTTGTGGTTCTCAAAAATTTATAGTGTTTTTATGATTCATATATTCTATTTGTCCAATATTTTTTTTTAATTTATAGTGAAAACATATTTAGATTATAGTTCTAATCACTTGTCAACTTTATAACCTCTTGTTAACTATGATAAAATATTATATAAATCAATGAACCTAATGATGCTTAAATTGTATTATATAAAAGCTATTTTAGATTTAAATAGGTTTTTTTTTTAACAGATTCAAGAAGAATTAGGTCTTCAAAGCCCTTGTCAAATAAGAAGTTTTATTTGGACATTAAGAACCATGCGACTTTAAAGAAAATTGAAACTAAACTGACTTCTCTTGGTGCTGTAAGTAATTTAATTATAACTTAAACATTTTCAACTAGTTGTACACGACTATTCTGTAGTGAAGTTACTTATATTATATAGTGTAGTAAAGCTCATTTATTTATACTATATTTAAGGAGTTGAAATCCTTTTTGTTTAAGTACATTTTTTAGGTGTTGATTATGTGATAGTTTTCAATTTGTGTAACTGAAAGGTTTTGTGTATTTATATTACTTTATTTTGAATTATTTTGTGTGGCTCTGTACAGTTTTACTTGAATATCCACCCTTTATTTAGATTAAGTTTTGCTGTTTCTAAAAAGTTTGTTAGTGTTCCCCTGGCGGTAGTTGTCATAACTAATTTGTATCTGCTATTTAAAATATCAGTTATTTTGAATGTTGATAAGTTTGTTGACATTTTTTATTTGTTATTGATATTAAATTTACCTTAAACAAAGTTTTTAAGCTATGACAAGTATAATCTTAGTTGTGTTTTTTGTTTCTTGACTTAATAAATAATTTTATTAAGGTCAGCATTAGTTATTTATGTTGTTTTTAAATTAATGTCCATATATGTCTTAGATTATCGGTTTGTATTAAAAAATTATTATAAACGGTTGATAATGTTTTGCTTTTTTAATTTTTAGATATTGCTATTTACGTGACTTTGTCACCTTTATTTAGATTTCTTTTTACTTCCTAAATTTATAATTATTATGTAGTATTGTTCATTTACTATTTGGGATTTTTTAGAATAATTATTGGATTGGACAATCCTCTTATATATTCTGTGCTATCATAGTAATGATTCACTGTTTCTGAAATGCTCTGATGGGTTAGTAACAGTGAGGTACAAGAACTGTTACCGGTTTCCCGGTTTGTTTTGGTTGGAGGCCATTTTGTGTTAGTGACTAATGTTTGGCTTTAGTCTTTTTGTTTGGTTTACTTGTTTATGATTTCTTTTTTGTTATTGCTGCCCAAATAGTTATGAATACCTACAACATCATTAAAACCTTGTGAGTCATTAGTTTTATTTAATAATAATCAAATGTTGGTTTTGTTTATGGTCCTCTCCAAAGAGAACTCTGAGATAAGCTTTGAATATTTTATTGATATCTGTGTATATCATGATCTGTGAATATTATTATCTGTGTGTATTATGATCTAATAAATTCATAAACTGTTATCTTCTTACTCTAGTTTACATTTGTAATTACTGAATTTCATTTTTATCTTTATTTTTTGTGAGAATGTTATCGAGATAAATAAAATATTTTAAATCACTACTACCCTTTTCATGATTTAAATATTATTGCATATTCACTAAGCTAATATTCTAATGTTAGTTCATTAAATAAGCTATTCATTTTAATACAAAATCTGTTCCCTCAGGAGCTGTCATATTATTTTTTATTTTAATTCATAATTTTAATAATTATAATTTTATTAATTGTATTTTAATTTTCCATTGATAATTATTCAAGTGTTTTATTGATATCTTAATTAATTTTATTGATAAATATAAAGGCATGAAGTAAATATATTTAATTTATTGGATTTTCATTGGTATTTATGTTTCCTATAATTTAGTGAACCTAGTTCCATATTGAAATGAAATACAATGGAATAATTCATCCCCAGGCAACAAAACTGTGTAAAAACCTGCATTTCATCACAACTTATTAATACTATACATTAACTCATCATAATAAATTTCATTGTATATGCTTTTTATAATTTGTTTTCATTTTTTCTCTAATGATTCCCAATAAATTTTTTATGGATCCTTCTGGAATTTTTTCCAATCTACTTCAACCAGGTTATTTAATTCTTTTTTACTGTGTATTCCTCAGTCTCTTACATGGGGGTTAATTTCGTCTCTGAGGTTTTAAAACACTGAATGTCAAAAACAAATATCATATTGTATACATATCTATTTTTAATCAAGCTCTGTTTTATTTTATTTTTTTCTGGTCCTTTTAGTCTTGAATTATCGAGAGTCGCTTGTATATCCTTTATTATTTGGTTTACAGAAAAACTGTAGACACTTAATTTGAGATTCACTAAGGTTTTAATTTCATGTTTTTTAGGGTGTTGAATTATTCCTTGTGAAGGATGTCTACTGCGTGGTGACAGATCGTGATGAATACATATCATCAAGGCTTCAGCCGGCTAGTAGGACCACACCGAGAGGGCTGGTCACTCCTTCACCATTCTGTTCTGTCTCCCCCGCAACTACTGACTCCCCTGGCGATGGAGTCATTTCCAAAAGAACAGTGAGTATTGTAATTGCTGCACTTAGCTTATGCCAATTATTTACCAAATATTAGCAATTAAAGTTTATAATACCATATGCACATTGTTCACTAATTATAGTAAGTTATTTTATTAATTGACTTTTTATTTGTTATTTATATCTACATAGAAACTTTTAAAGTATTCTAATTTCTTTCCAATTTTCTTAAATCATTCCGTAGAAGATTAAACTATTTTGTGGACAACTTAAATGGATCACTGTGATAAATGTCTTCCTTTTTTTCTCCATTATTTTAATTAAAATATAGCTGTAATTTTACTTTATATTTTTAACCATATATATTATATATTGGTTTAAGCTCAGTGTTTTTTTTAAACAATTTTATGTTATCAAAATTGAGGATGTTCACAGTAAAGAATTAAAAAAATTTAAAAATAAAAGGAAGATGGTCGGGGTGCAATCAAATAAAAACTGAAATAGTGAAATAACTATTTTTATTGAGCCATCGTTTCGCCCCATGTTACAGAACTTCATCAGAGCTAAATAAAATACAAACACTTAAATGATGTAAACATAAATGAAAAATCAAAAGATATTCTATAAAACCTATTAACAAAGTAAGAATAATAAAAGGTTATTGACAATTAATGGGAACGGAAATAATAATAACATATAAAATAAAGTACAAACTAAGAGACTGAAAATGGAGAGTAAAAATAAAATTAATGTAGCTTTCAGACTGAAAGTCAGAGCAAAAGTGAAATGTTTTGACAGGATGTATACAGAAAAGTAGGAGTTGACAGTTGAAGTACGTTACATTTCAAAATAATTTTAAGGTAAACAGTATAGATAATTTTCTTTAATTAATATTAATAATCTATTTTCTTTAATTTTCTATACTGTTAACCTTAAATTTATTTTCAAATATAACGTACTTTAACTGTCAACCCCTACTTTTCTGTATATATCCTGTCAAAACATTTCACTTTTGCTCTGACTTTCAGTCTAAAAGCTGCATTAATTTTATTTTTACTCTCCATTTTCAGTCTCTTAGTTTGTACTTTATTTTATATGTTATTATTATTTCCGTTTCCATTAATTATCTATTACCTTTAATTATCCTAATTTAAGTGTTTGTATCATTATATCAGAACAAAAGTTCTGATGAAGTTCTGGGACGTGAGGCGAAACGTTGGCTCAATAAAAATATTTATTTCACTATTTCAGTTTTTATTTGAAAGCACCATCTTCCTTTTATTATTACTCTAATACAAAATGTTTTATTTTCCAATTGTGCTATATGTCTGACAATAACACATTTATCACTTAGCCACAGGGTAAATTTTTAATTTACTCTAAAAGCCACAGTTAATAGATATTTAGATTATTGTTTAATCCAAAATTATCCATATATTTATGTAAATATATCTGTGTAGCGTTCAAGGGCAGAAGCCATGCTTGAAAAGGTGAAACAGCAACCACAGAAGACAACTCATGATATTTTGGACAGTGCGATTGGTTGGGGCATTCCTATCTATTCCTATACAAAGGTAAGGGTGTTTTTAAGTTTATTCATTTTTCTGAATTCTATTTGTTAGGTTAGATTTCTAGATTTAATTAGTTCATTCATGTTTTTTTTTTTTAGGATTGAGAAATAATTTTTGTGTCATTCAAGTTAATTAGTATATGAGAGTTAAAATAAAGCTAATAAACTTATTAAAATTGTAATTTCTTGGTAGCCTGGAGGAAGAACAACGGTAATAGCTGTGGTACTATGTACTTTAATTATAATGGTCAGTCCTGGCCATCTCGAACTTTAAGATATTTTTTTATTGGTTACATTTGTTTTAGATAGAATGATTTATTAAAATCCAGATGTAACCATTAATATATCTTTAAAAAAAAAAAATAGTCAAGAAATTTTAAATATAACATTATTTTTATTTTATATTTTCATTCAAAAGTTTATTTTGTTTGGTTTATTTGTTTTTACATTTTTATAGATAAAAAAAAAATTGCTAAATTCTATTAAAACAAGTAATTTGTATTAAAAGAAATAGGAAAAATACAACAATAGTTTTAATTCTTGATAAATCGGATAGCTTCTTGATTCCAATATCCATTGTATAAATTATAATTTTTTTTTTTAATTTTATATTATTCAAATATCTCATTTGATTTATTTGTTTTTATATTTATTTATAAAAAAAAAAAAATAGCATATCATTAATTTTCTTGTTTCTAGTATTAGGAAATCATATAAAAACAACGACCTCTTAATTTAATCATAATAGAACTAAACATATATTGCTGTGTAATTTATCACTATTCGATTTTATTTCAATTGTTTTGGAATTTTTTTTTTCTGTTATTTAATATTTTCCAAACCATAGAATTTAGTTAGTAGTAATAAGTATTTAGTAGCAAAGAAAAATGAATTGTATAAGTGTATAGCCCAAAGCTATATAACAATTATTGTACATACTAATATTTATGAAATAAAAAATTTCATATGAAAATAAAATAAAGAAAAAACCTCTATTAGTGATAAAGAATAATTTATTCAGTTTTGAATGATGGCCAACTCATTTTTTGCTCTCTGGTGAAAAAATAGTACACTTTTGCCAAGGTCATCCTATTCCCACCTGCTATCTGCTCCGAATCTGGCTATTGTTTTCAAAAACAAATGTAAATTCTCTTTCTTCTTTGATAGATTATCTAAGAGATTCTATCTCACTATAATTCGAGCTTTCATAACAATAAGAAAAGTCTACTTAGTTTTTAAAATCTTATAAGCTACTAATATTTTTTTTATTTTTAAACTAATATTTATAAAACTATTGAATGCGATAGATATTAAGTAAAACATTCATTCTTATTTTATTCTATTCTCTGTAATTCAACTGTTACAGGCCAGACACCTGTTAGATTTTAGGGTGTCTGTGTGAATTACTGAGGGGCAATAGAAAAATTATACTCCGCATTGTACCATATCAGAACTTTAATAAAAACTGAGCCATAATTATAAAATATTTATTTATACACTGATGCATTCATATGACATGTTCAATGTAAAATAACTTATCACATAAATGACTACTTAAAATAAGACATAAATCTCAACTAAGAAATTCAACCCGCAAAGTGACTTGTGGGTCTGTCGGACTTAGCTTCAATTATTTGTTTGCTTTTTATATCAAATCATATGTTATTGCTATACTCATTTATTTTTTTAAATGGAAATGTATATTTATTACACTATGTAAAAAAAAAAAGGACTTAGCATACAATTTTTTTTATTGACTTTAACTATCTATAAATGAGATTTTTCTCTTTGTTTATATTGGAAAATTCTATTTCAATTGTTTCAAATCAGATAAAATTTTAGTAGCTTATGATTTTTTGTAAAAAATTAAGTAATCAAGCTAACTTTTAACCCATTTAATTATGTGCAATTTTTACAGATAGGCTAATTTGTTGTTGTTTAGTTTTTAGTGTGGTTGGAGAAAATAGCAAGAAAAGAGGTAAAAGATCCTAAAGGAATCAGAGAACTGAGGGGGCATTATCTGAAGCTGGAGACTGGATGTGCTAGACCAGATTTCAGACAGTTTCGAGTTTGGCCAAGGATTTCGTTTAATGGGGATGAACCTACTGCATTTCCCAAACCATTGTCCAAACATGATCCCCAGAGGTATGAATAATTTTATTTTTATTTAAAGATTTATGTATTTTATTTATTTATTTTTTTTGTAACTCTTAACCGGTCTGGGCTTAATTTTAATGCTGAATATACATGTTTACCACTTACCAAAAATCCACTACTTGTACAAATACTTGGTAAACAAAGCAAAAAACAAATGTCGGTATCCACACATTTGTGTGTTCTAGTGACATTTGTCGGCTATTACATTCATTTTACACTTCATCATGAAAAGGATCTAAATGATGATTGGCGAAATCAAAGGAAATGCAAATATTAGCAAAGTAGGTGGTAGATGATAAAAATTCATACTAATAGTTCAACATAACCTAGAAAATTCAACTTTTGTTCTAGAATTTTTATCAGATGTTTGTTAATTTGACTACCCAGGTATTTAATGTCTTTATAAAATTATATTCGGGCTTTGTTAAATAAAAAAATAAACTGCCTTACGTTAATTGACAAGATTTGAAACAAAATATTTTTATTGAATAGATAGAATTTTAAAATACTAAATCTTAAACTCACATTAATCATTGAATGTGATGGCAGGAGAAATTCTTTAATTAATTAAAACACAAAGAGCAGATCAATCTTTTGACCGTTTTAAAACCATGCAAACTGAACCGAAATATGTGGAAGCAGTACAATTTACAAAAAATGATATACCGAAAACTGGCATTCCTTGTGTGCACTTTAGTAATATCGCCGGTCGGGGAAAATAAAATATAATATATCCACTTTTCATAAAATCTTTGCTGCTTTAATTTCCTATTGGATGTTTATCTTCAAAAAATACTTTGTTATCGAGGAATGTATAAAAAACTGAAAACATTTAGAGTATTTTGTTTGCCATTGCTAGCGAGATAAAAAACCTGAAATTTGGATTTACCTAACCTCATGTAACATGTACAAAACATGTAGAATTGTTGTGAAAATTAACTGCTTCAATTTTTCCTGAATCACTTGTACCAAAGTACCTACATTTGTCTCTTCCACCCTCCTAAAAAATGAATTGAAAAAAATAAATTACGGTCTGAACACTGTTTCGCATACATGAAAAAATAATTGCACTGTTTCATCAAAGTTAAAATTTGTTGGTTAAACTATTTGATTCTTGGATATAACCACTAAACTGGAAATATATTAATATATGTACTGCGTAATGCAATTCCTTGCCCAGATTATAGACTGATATCGAATGTGCGTTTTACAGATCTCACTATTTTAGGAAGATACAGAAAAAGATGTCCAGTGAGGTTAATGAATAATGATCTTATTAAAAAGTATATATTTGTTTGAATCCCAGACACCGGTCAGGAGTTAATGTGTATTTTGTTTTTATTGAATTACTCATACTTCTTGAATCTACTTAATTAGTCATTCATGAAAGGGCTATGTAAAGATTCTCAGTCCATATGGTGTTTATATAATATATGAGTGATTATTTACTAATGTTGTTAAAATTGTTAAAAGTTACTGTTGCCATTTGCTTATTTCTTTATTTATCTCATTTTAACGACTGAACCTCCTCCCTCATTGGACACTGTTAATAACCAGAATCACCTGATTATCAAGGTTTTATTGCTTAATGGACATTAGTCGAGAAGTACATTAATAAAACAAGGTGTTGAACACAGATTATGGGCAGGTGCAAGTAACCAAAAAATTTAAATGCCTAGGAGAGATAATCTGTAGCAACAGTTCAAATAGGACATCCATAGAAGAAACTGGTAAGACTGTACGTCACCACCAGAAATGTCTACAACAAGAAAAATTTGTCCTCCAATGCAAAAATAAGACACAACAATTCAGTAGTAAGGCCGGTGATACTGTAGTACAATATGGAAACAGTCAGCCTGGAAAGGGTTATGAAGATTAAGAAGAAGATTCGGAGGAGGATTTGTGTGGTGCTTGCTGGCCGGTTTGTGAAAAAGAAAAATCAATGTGTAAATTAGTAGGACTCATATCAATTTTCTATTCCTATATAAATATAAGGATCAACTGAACCATTACATCTTCATTTTAAATGTACTTTTTCCTGTAGGATGACAAGAAAAGCAGGAAAGGTAGCTAAGGATTCATCAGTTGCTGCTGGAGGAAATGGGTATTGTGAGGTAATTATCTTGACAAAATTAATATTGTAATTAAACTGACCAAGTATGTAAGTATGAAACCTTAATTTAAATATATATATATTTTGTAATAATCATAAATTATTTAAAATTAAATAAAATGAATTTTGATAGTTTTAACTTAATTCTCATATCTTAAGTATAGCTTGGGTTCAAATTGAAAGCTTTAATACTAAATAGATAGTAGAATTTTATAACATTTTAGACTCTTAATCTCAGGGTGGGTTGCTAGGCAATCAGAACGTCAATTTAGCTTAATTAACATGAACTTTTTCAAATATACTTAAAATTCTAGGTTGTACAACACTAACCAATTTATACAATCTTCTTTTGATGAAGGGTGGTTTTCTTTGTTATCTTTCTCAACAAATTAACACTGGTTGCAAACAAACACTGACTGTTAACAAAGCAATTTGTCCTCTAAAAAGTTTTCACTCATCTCATTTACTGGCGGTCCAAATAAAGAGTCCCCTATTCTTCTTGGGTTCTTCTTCGATGTCTTCTTTTTCAAGATATCTCCCTCGAGCTAGACAAAAGATGATGAGGACCTCCTTATCCAGAAAACATAATTCCCCGCCCGTACCTAAGCAACGAATGATTTCAAAAGCCAAGCTCTCTTCCTTGCCCTTCTATAGGACTTCGTTCTCAACATCGATTGTAGCTCTACGCTTTTGAGTTTTTTCTGATGAATAATTTTCTTTTAATAATTATTCTTACCTTCTATTTTTTCTTAAATTTACTGTAACTACAATTATGATTGGAAGTTAAATAAAGTTTTTAAAATATTTGAATCTGCTCAACATGGCCCCGATTTAATGGAATTTTAAAAGGACACGTGCCGCCATCTTGGCTTTAAATGATATCTTTTGTAACTGCATATTTTACTGATAACCCTTTATACATAAAAAATAACCATTTACTTAAAAAGAGGATATTACAATATATATATATATGCCCTTAGTCTGACTTTATATTTTTCCTTTCTCACTGACAATTTGTGGATCCCTTGTCCCCTCCCCCTCAAAAAAAATTTTCTTCTGAGGCAAACAATCATTAAGTCATTTTTGTAAGATTTGAGGCAGGTGCTGTTTTCAGCAAGCGCATGTTCTGTCGATGCAAATACATGATAATTGGGTGAAGCCAAGTCTGGTTAGTAAGCCGTAAGTATGAAAAGTATTTCCAAGCGAAATGTCTCAATTGTTTCTTTAACCTGTTTAACTATAAATGATAGTAGTGCATTAACATAAGCTATTGGTCTTGTCTTTTTTTACATTTAGAAAAATATTGGTTCAAATTTATCATTTGTTGACATTAGCATTCAATCACTGGTTTCGCCTGGTTTTAAATGATTAGATCACTCCCTTTTGATCCGGCGAAACACAAAGCATTGCCTTCTGTATACAGCAATCTGACCTGGCAGTCGATGTTACTCTAGAGGTACACATGGTCTTATATGTTAAGGATTCTCAAAATGTATCTACTTATCATTGATAGTCACAATTTGTTGGAAAATATAATTTTTTTTTTTGTACTTTGCGAACAGCATTTTGATGGCGGTATTTTTGTTTTCTGCTTTAATTGCTATCTTCTGGATCTCACATTTAATCTATCGGTTATTGTCAGGACATTCTGTGGCCCAGAGAGTTGAAGCATCCACCTTAGCAACATGATTACTACAGCAGTGCCAGTTCGAATCCAGCCTGGGGGGAGGTTGACTTTTATTTTGTGGCGGTCTGGTCCTTAGATAATACATTTATGAAGGTTTATTAAACCAATTCACTTTTTGAAATGTATACTAGCTGGTCCATGAATTTTGTTTCAATTCAATTTTTTGTGGCTTTCAGATGTGCAGGGTACACTTTGATCAGTTGGATACTCACATCGCCTCAAGTCAACATGTCCGATACGCTTCTGATCCATCGCACTACACTCAGTTAGACTCTCTTATATCTCATCACGATTTGGGGTAAGTATATCACTTTAGTAGCAATTTAGATGAATATTTTATTTTAACAATTAAGTATATTTGATATTTATAACATTATAAAGTGTTTTATAATCATGAAATATATTCTTTCATATATTATTCCGTGGCACTTTTAGGCCTATGCAATAATTTTAATGATGCGAACAAGGATAATGACTATGTAATGTTTGTCAATGTTTTTATCCAATTTTAAACATAACAATCAATTAACTTTTCTTTTATTTTACTTGAAAGATAATTTATTTTATAAAATTCAAATCATAAAAGGGGAGTATCCATCAGGAATTTTGATCAAAATATGTTTAGAGATTCTACATAAAAAAAAAAATTTTACTCTTGCTTGACTGTATTGTCTCTAGGAGCTAAGAAAAAATAATAAAACATATATAAACTGCATTATTTTTATCTTGAGATAAGAAAACAATATCTATTAGTATTCATCTATTGAGTGAAGCATATTAAATTTTTTTAAATGTGGGGGTGAGGAGCTTAGAATAAATAATAAAAACACTACAGACACTATTCTAAAAGATATAACAGAATAGAATATATCTTTATTTGTGAAAGTATAATAAAATAAGGTTTTACAATTCTTAATTCATAATTCAAAATGAAATTGATAATTTCAACAAAAAGGATTATTATTTGATTATTATAGGAAACATTGCAAACATTTATTTTGCTTATTATAAAGCTTATGTTTTTGTTAGTTACCTATATTTATTATTTTTAACTATTTTAGATTTGCTAATGATCATGTAGATAGCACTTAATTGATGAATATATTATATACAGATGAATGATCGTTTAAAACTTAAAAGGACATCTCTTCGTCAAGGCCAAAATAAAAAGATACAGAAATGGTAAAACTAATGGTAAGAATATAAAAGAGACATGTGAATTAAACAGATATAAATGCTGATATATAAAAGGATATCCATATATACAAACTAATGTTAAACATGAATAAAAAAATAGTAAGGAAGTTAAATGTATCTTTTTTTTTTTTTTAATTCATCTTTGACTTCCTTAGTATTTATTTAAGTTAATTTGTTTTTATGTATGTCCTTTTATATCTATTTTATTTACATATATAACTTGAAAATTCATACATTAGCTTTACCAACTCTGTATCTTCTTATTTCAGCCGCAACATGGACCAGCTGCAGTATGGGACGAAGCAATGACCATTCATAATTAGCTGAAACTATTTTTAATTTTGTATTGTTTTGTTTTAACTGCAACTCTTCTTTTATACAGATATACTTATATTTATAGAAATATCATTAATTATTTTTATTTTTTTGTAGAGTTAGTTCATTGAGAAATATTTTAATATCTTAAATGAAGATTTAAGTGATGTTAAAATTAAAAAAGAAAAATGTTTCCTGCAGGAACATGGGGTCATTGCGGAAGTCATTAAGGATTGCCAAGTCTCCTCCTGTTGATATTACCATCGTAAAGGCGACTCCTACTGCTCCTCCAGAGGGTCAGACAGCTCCCGTCATCAACGGTCATGTTACCAGATCCAAATCTGACAAGGTTTGTTATTTTTATACTCGTATTCAAATGCTTGAATTGTTTGAAATTATAATTTATATTTTGCATTTTTTTCTAGATTTCTAAATCCTAGAAATATTTTCAAAATGTTAAAATTCTTTGTGGATCACATCATAGTTATAACATATAATTGTTACAAAGCTGTTGAACAGTAGTAGTTGTTTATTTTTCTTGATTATTCAAAATTAAATTAAAGGTTCACTTCTTTGAAATGTCTGAATAAGGCAATGAATAAATATTATATGTCTGGGTAATTAAATTAGCAAGTTTATTTATTTATCGGCACTAGGGTCCTACAAGAACCTGGACTTCTTTTAAAATCTTTCTTCTGTCCCAGGCAAGTATCCTCAATCTTTTAATTCCCATTTTTTTAAAGTATCCTCCACTTCATCCAGTTCCTCTGCCATTTAATTATTTTGAGTAATTAGTGCACCCAAATACTTCAGAGTTTCCACTGCTTTGAGGGTGTGATTTCCTATACGGTTTTTTTGAAGTTAATGTGTCATGTCTTTTGTTCATTAATTTGGAGCCTTAGTTGTTTTGCCGCCATTTCAAATTCTTCAAAAGCCCTTACTAACACCATTACATTTCTTACCATGATTACGACATTGTCAGCATAGGATGATGTGTTAGCCTGTTATAAATAGTGCTACCAGGATATGTCCTAATTGGTCTTATTTCATACTCTAAGTTATATTAAACAGTGGGAGATAATGGATCTCCTTGCCTCAGCCCGTCTCTGATTTCGAAACCCTCTGACAACAGATCATTCATATTTACCATGGACTTACTATAGTTTAGGGTCATTCCTGTCCAAGTGAAAAGCTTTTTTTGGGATTCCTAATTTCACTATTGTTTTTAGCAATTATTTCCTGTTTAAAATATATAAAAACTGTGGTTTATGCCAATTAACAAATAAGTACCTGATAAAAATACAAAATAAGAACAAAACTTAAATTCAAAAGCACTAATTATATCTAGGTATCTTCATAATTTTTATCATCCGCCATCTTTTATGCCTAAATTTATGTTTATTTTGATTTTTATAGTACAAATAATTTAAATCGAAGGTAATACCCAACACAAGTTTAAGGTCTGCCATGTTTGCCTCTTTGGAATACACAAGTGTGTGGAAACCGATTAGTTACTATGTATTTGTTGATATTTTGTATTTGTTGCTAGTGGGAAACACGTAAATCTAGCTTTAGACATTTTTATCTGCCCGTGGTGTAACCAGGTAACAGTGATAATGGACAAAACTTATTAACTGCTAATTATTTTTACTAATTGGTTTCAACTCGTAAACGACAAAAAAATGTCATGAGTATGTATTGCTATAGTAATATTATGTACACTACATTTATAGTAATAATATCTTAACTGATTATATATATTATTAGTAATAATACAGATGAAATATATATGCAATAATGATATAGTAATAATAAATTATAATTATTGTAATATAATGCAATGTTATGATATAAACAACAATAATAAACGAAAGTATATTATTCTATCATGGTAAAATATAAATAAAAGTTAAATTGGAAATTTAATTAATTTCTTTTTGTTGATTACTAATGTAATTTGGTTTAGAAATTCAAATGGAATTTTAGATTTCCAATTTCATAAAATCAAAGTCATATCTATGCATACACACTAAACTTACACAATCACAATTGTAATAATTTAAAAAAATTAAAAATAAAAATAAAAAGAATCTGGATCGTTTTATAACTTTATTTCAAATATAAGAGAATTAACTTGGGTTCAAATTAAAAACACTAATATCAAATGGATAATAGAATTATATTTAAACCTTTATAATATAAAAAAGACTCTTAATTTTATTATATAAAAAGAAAGAGAGA